>NC_038243.2:28817589-28947700 GCF_000004515.6 Glycine max
GGAAAAAGGACGCCTGGTACTTATTTAGTTCCTGAATGTACAACCTTCAAATTGTTGCTCGTTCCCCTCTTTCTTTTCTGCAAAAAAGAAAATCAAATGCTGTCAAAACATGGATGAAGTCCTAAGAAAATCAATATCAAAGAAAACATGGATGAAATCACAATTAAAAAGCACAACTACCTATCTTTCAGAGTCCTTTGGTTAATTTGTCTTGTCTCCTTATGTGGTGGGGTTTTGTTTAATAATATTATACTTTTGCCTTCCAAAAAAAACTTATCACTAATCCTCTTTTCATTAATCCAATTTTGTATGTTATTGTATAAAAGATCATGGGTTCTCCACCTGCCTCCACTACTGCTCCTCCTCCTCCTCCTCCTCCTCCTACTTCGGACGCATCGGCTTCGACGTCTGCCGTGAAGCGGACACGCAAAGCCTCACGCCTACGATCTTTGTCCACTAGACCACCTGGTGTTGAGAGACCAGTGGTGCATGTTGATCCTGCTACAGGGAAGGCCGACGGTCCCCACAAGAAGAAATTAAGAACATATTTGGGGATTGTGGCATGTGATAAGGTGGACATCACCTACGAGAATTGGAAGGAGGTCCCTACTGCTCAGAAGGACCTGATTTGGGAGGATATTCAGGTATTTCTCTTTTCTTATTTGATTGTGTGTAATTAATAGCCAAAAAATTTCATTATTGTAACAAATAAACTTTGTTTCATGTTGTCAGGCGGAATTAGATATCCTAGAGGCTTCTGACAGTAGGACGAAAAGGAAGTTACTACAGACCGTGGGGGAGAGATGGAGGCAGTTTAAATCAGACCTCACGAGGAAATGGGCTCTTGCAGCCGATCAGGACGGTGTCGAGGACAATGTCTGTGACAAATACGGCATCAGCAAGGAAAAGTGGGCCCAGTTTTGCCAGACTCGCAGAGACCCTTCTTGGGAGGTATGTTCCTTTGCCATTTAAGTTGTTTTTCATATTAAACATGATGTTGTTATACTTCATTCTTCCCATTTCAAACATTATTGTTTAATTTTTTCAGGATGTGCGCATGAAGGCACAGGCCATCCAGAAGCAGAATACTGCCCCCCACGTTTTGTCTTGTGGGGGTTATGATTATTTGGAGCAGAAGCTCCTGGCTGAGAAGACCAAGAAGAAGATGCAGGAAGCTGCACAGTCAGGAAGCGTTGATGGCGTCATCGACCCTCCATCCCCGGTTAGACGCCACGTGAAGTGGAAGATGGCCCGCACAAAGAAGACATGGGAGATGACGACTGAGGCCGCAAAGGAAATCGCTGAGAGGATTGTAAGTCATGTTCAACTAACCATTACAATTATGTTTGAATATTTTGAGAATGCCATGTACCACTGTGTGTTTTCTGTGCAGGATTCGTTTGAGGAGCAGGCCACACAGGGATCGTTCGTCCCCCATGGACGTCAGGATGTTCTGGCCGCTGCTATTGGACGTCCAGAGCACCCTGGACGTGTCCGTGCTGCTGGAGCCGGTGTCACCATCAAGCAATACTTTGGATCGGCTCCACGGACGTCCCGCAGCGCTTCCTCCCTGCCTCCTGACGAATTACAGCAGCTGACCCAGCAGATCAGGGACCAGCTAGAGGAGTCCATCACAGAGAAAGTGACGAGGCAGGTCATGGCATCCTTCAGCCACCTTCAGTCGCAGATGCAATCTCAAGGAGTTGCAGTGCCTCCTGAGCCTGTGGTTGGTCCTAGTCCCTCCGGTCCTCGAGTGAGCACAAAGGGGAGTTGTGTTGATCCCTCAGGAAACGATCCTGAGTCCGGTGACTTTGACAGGTGCGGCTTGTACATAGAAGCAGATCCTGCATGCCTGGTTGCCATCGGGAGAGTTTATGAGGGATCCACTGTTGTTCATAACACTCCTTTGTTGCCTGGCCAAGTATAGGTGAGTGTGGAGGAGGTTAGAGATGCAGATGCTCCAGTTCCTGTACCCACTGATGAGGTTTCCTTAGTGGGGCAGACACTTCACACCTTCCTTGCTTGGCCGACACATCTGGTCAAGTCTTTATCATAGCAGGTACTTATTGTCCTTACTATATGTTTCTTCTTATCAAATTAGGCTATTTAACTTTGTTTCATGAACAGGTAGCTGTGTCTCCGCCAAAACCACCTCCGAAGCCCGATCCGGAGGTCGATGATCCGCTTTATCTGATGACATTGACCATCCTAGAGCTTTTCTTGAGGCCTTATCAGGTTAGATGGGATGCCACCGTGTTCGGGGTCGTTAATCCAGATTTCCCCCTGTACATAAAGCACGAAGATCTCTCCGAAATCGCACATGGTGGTCAATGTCTCAGCATATCAGTGTTACAGTTGTGGATTTTGTAAGTCTTTATATAAAAGGCTTTTATTTACCTAAGTTATGGCTTTCAATTCATAAATATTTAACTTTGACTTAACATAAACAGACATCTCACTGAAACATGTATGCGAGCGGGGAATTCTGATATCTATGGATTCCTCGAGCCTCAGTCCATTCAGAGGTCTGGGCAATCGCAGTTTGAATCTGAAAGTTACATAAAGTGTTGGATGCAGAGTTCACAACGCGATGTGTATCTTGGAGCCTACCTAAATGGGTAAGTCACAAAATAACAAAATTTAATTAGTGTTTACTAATGTACTAACCCATTTTAGGTTCCACTGCAGCGGACACTGGCAGATGGTGGTCATCCTGCCCAAGGAACACTTAGTTGTCTGGTTTTGTTCATTGCATAACAGGCTAAACAACTACCTTAAGGGGATTATTAATAGGTTAGTGTTGTTTTCAATACATTTGCATTGTAATACCTCAACGTACAACACCAGTTTTTAATTGTTACTCATATGGAACAGTGCTATCAAGGGTCTTGGTGATGCTCCACAGCCTAAATCAAAGGCTCCTGCTAGGTGGATTGTCGTCAAGGTACGTCATTTACATAAAACTTCTACTTATATATATTTCTTTATGTGTCTGTACACTAGTTGTTTAATTAATATTCAAATTTCATTATGTATTTAGTGTAATAGACAAAAAGGAACTACTGAGTGCGGCTACTATGTCATGCACTGGATGTCCACCATCATTTTAGGAACTTTTACAAATAATTGGGAAGCGGTAAGTTTATTTCAAAGAAAATCGATTTATTTATAATTTGTATTACATTATTAACTTAATATGATTTATTTAGTCATGCAGTATTTTAATGACCCTAGACCATTGGAGCCTGAGAGATTAAAAGCATTGCGGATCCAGTGGGCACAGTTTTATCTCCGAATTAGAGATCAGGCCTAGGATTTAGGGACATTTTTTAACATTTTTGACATTTTTTACATTTTCTATGTAACATGAACATTCAATTCATTTGTTGATAGTTCTTTATAATATATAAATCAATTATTTGATGTTTATTATCATTAAAACTGCTTGAAAGCAGAATAAAATGTTTATTTGTTGTGAATTGGGCCTTCTGAAATTGCATTTGACAGGTACAATTTTGGGTTTACTGTTAAAACAGAAAGTATATATAAAAAAAATATTTGAAAACAACATCGGTTATTAACAAAAACCGATGTTAATATCATAACCAACATCGGTTATAATAGAAAACCGATGTTAACGTTTGTATATTAACATCGGTTTTTTGTGTATAATCGATGTCAGCGTTTGTAATTTAACATCGGTTATCTGTAGAAAACCGATGTTAACTAGTGTACATTAACATCGGTTAATTATCAATAACCGATGTGAATATTTGAATATTAACATCGGTTATTAATAATTAACCGATGTTATACACAAAGAACTACACCAAATAAGTGTATGCATCATCAACGTTGACATCGGTTTTCTAGCAAAACCGATGTTAAGGGCATATATTAACATCGGTTTTTCTAGAAAATCGATGTTAAACTAACATATTTACATCAGTTTTACTGGAAAACCGATGTCAACGTTCATCATGCATACACTTTTTTTTGTTGTTGTTCATTGTGTTTAACATCGGGTATTTGGAGAACCGATGTTGTCATATGTATGTTAACATCGGTTCTCCAAAACCGATGTTAACATTCATACATTCAACATCGTCACTTTCAACATCGGTTTTAGAATCGATGTAGAATGTTCTAAATAACCGATGTTGAAAGTGTATTTTCTAGTAGTGAATAGACCAGCTGATGCATATAAGGATGTTTCTCTAATTGATCATGCTTTTGTATTCTATGTTGTAGCCTAGATTACTAAACCTCGATCCCTAGTTGGACTGAATCAATCCAAGCTTCGTCCTCAGATCCCTTTTGTTGGACTAGGCTCAATTTAAATAGCCCTCCTAGGTTTAGACTAACTTAAACTAAGCTTCACCCTCAGATCCCTTTTGTTGGACTAGACTTAGCTTAAATAGTTTACAAAAGTTTAGCCTAATTTAGCCTAAGCTTTGTCCTCAGATCCTTCTTGTTGGACTAGACTTAGACCAAACAGCATTATTGTAACAGCATACTTAAAACCAAAACTTAATCCGCAAATCCCTCTTGTAAGATTAAGTTTCAATTCTGCTTCATTCAAGTTCTAAGGCAACAATACATTTCCCAATGTTAAAATCACCTAACTAGGCACACAAATGGTTGATCAGATTAAGAGCATACAAAATTTAAGTACTGAAAGAAGCATTGAACACAAGAAACAAAATCAATTAGATATGAAATTAATTACATCAGCTGTTCATTAGAAATCCCCAACAAGGGTGTTTAGCGCTAGCCAACCATTACAGACGAAACCCTAACAATAATAAGCTTACAAAACTTAGGTATCTCTGCAAAAGCTGCTCCTCTTCCTGCCTCCAGAGCTCTTTTCCCAAAATAGGCATTGTGGTGTGTTGTGGAATTTTGTGCCCTGACTTTCTTAAAATTGTTGTACCCTAATTCTGCACAAGACAGACTTTAAATAGGCTCTGAATTCGTGACCATGCGCTTAGCGCGAGTAAGTGGATTTTAGCTTAGCGCCAGCCGTGCGCTGAGCCTAGCTGAAGACAACTACTGCGCTTAGCACACTGATCTCGCGCTTAACGCGTGACCTTGATATTGATGCCCTGCCAGATTCTTCTATCGCGCTAAGCGCGCTGAAGCTACGCTTAGTGGTGGATGCGCGCTTAGCCCACTGATGAGCTAAGCTCAACTGTCACTTTTAGCACTTCATGACTTAGTCTCATTTTCATCTGAAATTGCACATATTTCATCATTAAATCCAATGGACATATTCTAGAGACAGCTTTATCCATAAAACAAAATTTATTTACAAAAATCACTACAAAATAACCATAAATTGGGGGAACTATACAAGTTTTGGAAAATGTTTTCTATACAAAAGTTAGTCGTATAAGACGACTAACAAACTCCCCTAAATTTACAGTTTTGCTTGTCCTCAAGCAAAGAAAGAACAATTCACTTGTCTTCAAGTGACAAGCTACAGTGATCACTCAAAAATGGTGTTTGCTTCACAGAGAAATTCAACCATATGAACTGAATATCATGGACTGCTTCAATCAATTAATTTTTACAAACATGAAGCTTTTTCAAAGATAGAATCATGTACATTAGAGTCACAACTGAAATAAGCTAGTAAGGATGGAAAAAGTCAAGGAAGGATCATCAACCAAACCTCACAGTCATTGTTTCACTCAAGCTCAAGTGTTTAGGCTCATTCCATCATAAACAACTAACACAAGTCCGAACCTTTGCATTTCATCTCATGTCATACAGCAATGAACACACAAAATTGAATCCGAAGGACTTTCTAGGCTTGTAATGGGGTTAGGCTTCCAACAAATCATGGTTTTTCTAGGATTCAAAAGCTTAGGTTCTAGGAGAGCATTCATCCATAGATAAACCTTCACTTTTTCATTCATTCACATCCCATACTTGCCTTTTAGTTAGACACTCAAATTAATTTCATTATTTTGCAGCATACACACTTATTAATTTCATTTGTACTTATAGTTTTTTTAACACAATATATACAAAGATATTATGTGTATGTACAGAAATAGTGTGTGTATACTGTTTACTTTGACCATTTCCATCCTTACCCAGTGCCTCCCCCAAATTTGGAACAAATTTACCTTGATAATTACTCCCCCAAATTTGGGACAAATTTGCTTTGAACCGCACTTCCTGTGGATAATGCTCTCCTATAACCTAAGTCAAGGTAGCAGGAGATAACACTATATAGGCTCAGGGTTCAATCAATCAATAATTCATTCAACTCAACCTGGGTACAAGGGATAATTCATTCAAGCACATGGTCAGCTTTTTGGCTAAGTGGCTATCACAATCAAACATGGCCTTCATCATCCTCAATTTCATGCATCTAGTCCATACTTGAAAGATTCACGCAAAAATCAGTACTAAATGATAGTCGTTTCTCTCAAAATTTAAGGATCACACTCTCACCGGGATACGGTTAATGCATTCCTTCACAATCAATCTGACAAACTAACTAACATTTTCAGTCATACTTCTAATCACATGCTCATTCTCTTCTGATGGCTACAAGCTTGATCAAAACAATTATCTGACCATTCCAATCCTGGAGCTGCTGATGAATCCTGGATAGGATGCTCTAGCTCCGTGACTGGTGTAGATGGCTGGGTCTCCTCAGGAACAGGTGCAGAGGATGGCTCAGGTATCTGATCTGTGGAGGTACCCTCCTCCTGAGCCATGTGTGCATCTGTGTCAAAATAAAAAGGCTCAGGAGGGGTGAGTGTTTGAACCCGGCAAGTGCACCGGATCACGCAATTTGTATAAAACGATAAGAACTGAGTATCGAACTCTCGGGGAACTTGTGTTACTTGGTAAAGCTATATTCAATGAATAAGTGTCTAGTATGAAAAGAGATGTGTTGACTATGAATAGGTATGTAAATTAACTATTAAGAGGAAAATCACATGAGTAATGATGCGTGAAGACAAGTAGACAACATGTTGGTCTTCCTATTAGGTTGCCTGATGTTAAAAGGATATTCTCTTCTTAACAATGCTCATGTGTTTTATGGTGTCTCCTGAAATGCTAAACCCCGATTCCTCATGATAGTCTAGCCTAATCCCGATCAAGCATCGTCCTCAGATTCCTCTTGTTGGATTAAACTTGACCAGAACCGCATTAAGGCAAACATACAAACAACTAGGTTATTGTACCCCGATCCCTGATGATAATACAATTAACTAGCCCTGTCCTATCAAGTTCTAAGAATCAGACCAGTTTCCACTATTGAATCATCCTAACAAAGCATGCATCTACATGATCAAGATAGAAACACACTGAAATGACGTACTGATAGCACAGAGAACACATAAAACATCATTAAATAGATATACAGGTATTTACATCAAGTACCTACAAGGAAGAACCAACAGAGGATTTAGCTCTCCATAACTGGGAAGCTTCCTTTTCAACAAAGAGAAGAGAAAAATGAAGGATTGAAGAAATACAAGCGGTGAGGATGTCTCCTCCACCTATAGAACCTCACAATCACTCACAAACTCATCTCAATCTCTCAGGACGACTTCCTCTTCAAGCTCCGTTCTCTACAAGTCTTTGCACAGCAAAACCTCTCAAAACTCTCTGGACTCGGACCCTTCTCTCTCTAGAATCTCTCACATGCAGAAGCTCTTCGAGAAAATGGCCAAAATCTCCTCCTATTTCTGATTTCAAGCTTAAATAGGTGGCCTTGATGGTGCTTACGCGTTTAGCGCAACTCTGGACCGCTTAGCGCGCATTAGTGAATTTCGGCTTAGCGCGCGTCTGCTCGCTCAACGGATGGACTCAAGCGGTGCGCTTAGTGGGATGAGCCCTCACTCAGTGAACACGCATAGCTCATCCTTCTTCCAGATTCTTCCTCGCGCTCAACCAAAGGAGTGGTGCGCTCAACGGATGGCTCGCTAAGCGGGCAGGTTGGCTTAGCAAGAGGATGAAAATCAGCGCTTCACAAACTTGTCTAATGAACCTGAAATTGAGAGGAAATGATTATTAAATACACAAAATGGGAGTACTAAATATTTATTACCTATCTTTAACAAAAAGTAATTGCAACTCTACAAAATAACCATAAATTGGAGGAGTTTGATACAATTTACACAGGTTTTATACACACAAGTTAGTCGTATTCATTGACTAATAACTCCCCCAAATTTACAGTTTTTCTTGTCCTCAAGCAAATAAAGAACAACTTACTGGTCCCCAAGTGACAATAGCATGTAGTGAATATGTACAAAGGTGTATGTAACAAAAGTTACTGATTGCATGATAAAAGAATGAAGCAAAATGCCCTCAACACTTGTCTTTCACAAAGCATGCAGTTATACAAAAAGAAGAATAAAATGTAATCTGTACAATTAGATGAAGTCAGGCATAAGACAAATATCAAGGAAAGTAGCTTAAACCACAGTCTCACGACTACTGTTTCACTCAAGCACAAGTGTTTAAGCTATTCATCAATAACAACTAGCAAGAGGTCCAATCTTTGAACTTCATCTCAAGCCATAAAGTCAGAAATGCATAAACAGAATCAGAAGGACTTTCATAGGCTTGTAGTGAGGCTTGGCTACAAAAATAATTGGTTGTTCTAGGATTCAAAGGCTTAGATTCTAAGAGAGCACAAATCCTAGACTTATCCTTGTATTCTTTTCAATACAATTAGCTTACTCACTAGCCTTTCACTTTAATTTGCATTTGACCTTATTACACAACACACATTTTCTTTGGTTGCTCTTTTGTTTAACACATAAAACATTTATTGTGTGTGCTGATGCTTTACCTTTTACTTTACATCCCAATCAACTTCCCCAAATTTGGGGTAATTTTCCTTGAACTATCTGCTCTCCTAGAATCTAAACAAGGTATCTAGAGATATTCATTCAAGTTCAGGGTTCAATTTTGAAAATGTAATTTAGCTCACAAAAGGTGCAAAGGATACAATTATCATTCAAGGTAAACTTTTTGGTCAATTGGCTTGTATATGCACAATCATGGCCTTCATCATGTCCTCATTCATACATTTCATTCTAAAATTCAGAGATTGATGCAAAGAATATTACTCAAAGCTAGTCGTTCACTCACAGTTTAAGATCACACTCTCACCAGTTATGGTTCAAGCTTTTCTTTCTCAATCAACCTGTCTACTGACTAACAATTCTAATAGCAAGTTCATATTCTTGTTCTTTCTTTGTCTAACATACATACTTGCTCAAACTCATGAAAAGAAACACAAACTCCATCACAATCATGCATTCAATCCAAAATCAATTCATAACACCAATTTTCACAAAAAGATAAAAGTGTTTCACTGCAATATCATCAAAGTCAAGTCAAACTGTTCCATATGCTTTAAAACTAGCATACCAACAAACCACAAACAAAAACAGCAGTGTATATAAACATTAACCAAAATCACTAAAAACAATGTACTGAAACTATAATCATTATAATAATAATACAAAAAGCATCATCATGAATTTAGAATTCCTATGACTGGTCCTAAGTGTCCTGTGTCTAAACATCCTCCTCATCTGTCAGATGAAGTACTGGAGTAGCTGGAGGAGAAGTGTTCAGAGTCAGGACTGGTGTGGTTGGTCCTCTAGTATCTCGAGTATAGGAGTGGAGGGGTCTGCTGCATGATGAGGTGAGGATAGGTCCACCGCTGGTGTGGGTGGATCTAATGTGGCCTCTCGTGACCTCTCAGAAGTAGCAGCAACTTCCTATCTAACCTGTGTCTCACCTACCTCCTCCTCTACAATAAATGGCTTTGGAACGGTGGCCTCAGATGACGCATCCTCTACATGTTGTGTACCTGGGCTGTGGGACCTTCATCTTCCTTGTGAAGACAAGGTTGGGCCCCAGGCCAGGCTACCCTCTCCAGAAACTGCACAACGGATGAAATGGATCCTGGAGGTGCCACCACCTGTAAACTCTGAAGTAAAATGATTTGTCCCTAATGAATGCTCTGAAGCATGGCTTCAAAGCACTGAGAATCAATCTGAGCTGGGACTGAAGGAGCTGCTGATGTGGGTGCTGGAGAAGGAGCTGCAGATGTAGAAGGAAGATCAACTGGCCTCGCCCTCGCCCTCCTAGCCCCTCGAATAACAACTGTCAGATCATCAGGATTCCAACAGTTCTTCCTGATGTAGGCCTGACCGGGCTCAGGTGCTCAAAAGTGAGGCTGTCAGAGAATACCCCTCTGGCTTGACATACGGCGGTGATCAGAGCAGGAAACCCAAGTCTAGAAAAGTTAGACTGGGCTATAGAAGTCATCTAGCCAGAAATGAGAGCTCCTATGTTCATGTCCATGCGAGAGACTAGGCCAAAGATTAGCCTAGCTTTGTCCACTGTCAGGTCAGAGGTGTGCGATGTGGGGGCCAGGTTGGAGTATGAGAGAACACTCCATACCTGGGCTAAAGTCGTCAAGTCCTTCCTCATGATCCTCCCAGGATGGCCCTCAACGTTCAAGATGAACCCTCGGCCTGGTATGCATAGGGCAGCCTCAATCTCCCTAGGATCTGAAGGCTGCCTGTTGTATATAGAGTATGTGGGCAAAGTCTCACCCTTTGCCAACACCACAGGTGTCTCTAGGAATGTGTTGAGGCTGTTAGTGTTGATCTTTACTAGATGGCCTCTGACCTTGGCTTGCTTAGGTGAAGGGCCCTCAAAGCTGTATAGGTTTGCATAGAACTCTTTCACCAAAGCCACATCTATGCTCCCATCAACCAAATTGGTAAGGCGTTT
Source organism: Glycine max (assembly GCF_000004515.6). NCBI lineage: Eukaryota > Viridiplantae > Streptophyta > Magnoliopsida > Fabales > Fabaceae > Glycine > Glycine max. Next base: position 28,828,381 of record NC_038243.2, read on the forward strand.
ATGGAGATTACACCTCTCCAACTCAGTCTTAAAATCATCAAACTTAGTGTGGTAGATTTTCACCTTCCTCTCTGGCAAGATGTTTCTCCCCAATACATTATTCGTGTACCGGTTCCATGCATCTAAGGAGTGAAATCTCCTTGTATCATATTGAGCTGTGGGTCTTGAACCGATACTCTTGCGTATCCTAGAGGCCATCTGCAATTAAAGGGACCAAACAGTTAATCAAGACACAAGTTATTCAAATTCAAAAACTGAAAAATAAAACTAAAAAAGGCATTGGTGGCTTAGTGAGACATGGCCCGCTTAGCTGGCCTTCACAAAATACACACTACCGCTTAGCGACATGTGGGGACGCTTAGCGGATGTTGCAGAAAATTCTGGTTCTGCATGATCGGCTTAGTTGGCAACTGCCCACTAAGCCTAACGATTGCCGCAACAAATGTGTGCTAAGCTCATCAAGGTGGCGCTTAGCGGCCCCATGAAATTCAAAAAATTCACTAAGTATGGGAGCTTAGTGAGCCAGGCTCGCTTAGCCCAATGGCTACTGCAACGAAATGCGCTTAGCTCAGGTAGGCTCGGCTTAACGCGCGACTTTCAACAAAAAATTTGACTAAGTTACCTGGGCTTAGCGAATCAACCTCGCTTAGCCACAGGTATCTCAATAGGAGGATGAGTGTTCATCCTCATAAGATGAACTCGCTTAGCGCGGTAGGCGCGCTTAGCGAGTTCGTTTGGAAACGCATATATTCAATGAATATTGATGAACTCACTTAGCGCAGCATGCTCGCTTAGTGAGTTTATCGCGTTTTCCAGAAAAAACACAGAAAACACATTTCATTTTCTTCCACTTTTTAAGCCTCTAAAAGGCATATCAAACATGCAAACTAGTCAAAATGATCTATATAGTACAATCATAAATCTAAAGTCCTAATCTTTAACTACTTCTAAAAACATTCAAACCTTAAGAATAAAAAGCTAAATCTAAGGTTTTCTACCATAAAGTTCAACGAAATAGAAGAGAAAAAAGAAATAGGGAACTTACTTGGATCCTTGTTAGCTGGTGATGTGTGAAGATGCAAAAGAAAGCGAAAATGTAGGAAGATGAGTGCGAGAGAGAAGATGCAGGGAATTATGAAAACTTTGGGCAAATTTGAGTGTAACTGATGTTACACTCACTTAAGCAATTTTTGACCCTCTCGCTTAGCGAACGACAGCGCTAAGAGAGCCAGAGAGACGTTTCGTTTCTCAAAGAGGCTCGCTTAGCGGATCTGTGTGCTTAGCTCAAGTTTGAAATTCAAAATCAATTTTTTTTAACACATAGCTGGGCTTAGCGCACAGAAGTGGTGCTTGGTGAATTCTGCAGGTCATAAAACCTACAACTCTCGCTAAGCCTGGTTCTGGGTCGGCTTAGCTAAAATGATGCATCTTGAATACAGAGGAGCATGCGCTTAGCGGATGATGGATCACTTAGCACTGACATTGCCGCAAGGATTTGGGCTTAGCTGGCATGAGTGGCGCTTAGCTCGATGAAACCCAGTTTAGGCCGCAAAGAATTGAGCTTAGCGGAGACATGTCGCGCTTAGCCATTGAATACGATGCGCTTAGCGGTCAGGCCATCGCTTAGCCGAATTTAGTTTGAATTAAAATAGGCTTAGGTCAGCCTTGGCCAGCTTAGCGGACCAAATTAGGCTGAAATGCATGGGTTGAGCGCTAAGCGCTAGAGACTCTCGGCTTAGCACATGACCAAAGATGCGCTTAGCACGAGGCTTGCGCTTAGCGAAAGGACTAGTTTTTAGAAAAAAATTTCTAAGATATTTTTCAGTTCCTTCCTCAAAAAATTGAAACCCTTATATCTTCATTCAAAAACAAGATGATATACTCCAATGTACTGATTATAAAGCAAGTTCCACATGATACAATGCATGAAAAACAAAGATAACAGAAATTAAAACTGGGTTGCCTCCTAGGAAGCGCTTCTTTAACGTCATTAGCTTGACGCTTTTACCTCAATGGGTGATCAAATGTACGGTGCTATGTGCCCGTGTAAATTCTTCACCATGGTATAGTTTCAACCTTTGGCCATTTACTACCCATGTTCTGTCGGGATTTTGAGATTGTGGGTCGTATAGCTCTATTGCACTGTAAGATTGAACTTTCTTGATAACAAAGGGTCCAAACCATTTGGATTTTAGCTTACCGGGAAATAATTTCAATCTTGAATTAAAAAGTAGTACTTGTTGTCCTGGTTTGAAGTCTTTCTTCAATAGTTTTTTGTCACGATAGGTCTTGACTTTTTATTTGTAAAGTCTTGAAGATTCATAAGCTGTTAATCGCATTTCTTCCAGCTCCAACAATTGGATCTTTCTGTGCTCCCTGGATGCCTTCTCCTCAAAGTTCAGAAATTTCAAAGCCCAATATGCTTTGTGTTCCATTTCAATTGGTAAATGACATGATTTTCCATACACCAGTTGAAAAGGAGACAAACCAATTGGAGTTTTGTATGCAGTTCTGTAAGCCCACAATGCATCTTCCAATTTGACTGACCAATCTTTTCTGGTTGACGCCACTGTTTTCTCTAGTATTTTCTTTAATTATTGTTGGATACTTCGACTTACCAATTAGTTTGAGGGTGGTAGGGGGATGCCATTCTATGATTCACATGATATTGACTCAACACCTTTTGAAGTTGAGTATTACAAAAATATGAACCACCATCACTGATTAAGATTCAAGGTACCCCAAATCGAGCAAAAATATTCTTCTTGATAAACTTCACCATAGTCTTAGCATCATTTCTTGAAGTGGCCATAGCTTCCACCCATTTAGACACATAATCAATAGCTACCAAAATGTATTTATTTCCTACAGATGAAGGAAATGGACCCATGAAATCAATACCCCAACAATCAAAAACTTCAACTTCCATAATGTTTTGCAGAGGCATCTCATTCCTTCGGGAAATTCCCCCCATTCTCTGACATTGGTCACACTTTAGGACATGGTGATGGGCATCTTTAAAGAGTGTTGGCCAGAAAAATCCTGAATCTAAAACCTTAGCTGCTGTTTTATCTCCGCCATAATGCCCTCCACATGGTGAATTGTGACAATACCACAATATGCCCTTGGCCTCCCCACTTGTCACACATCTTCGAAGAAGATTATCTGCACCTACTTTGAACAGGTGTGGATCATCCCAAATATAATGTCAGGCATCATGGAAGAATTTCTTTCTCTGCTGCCAATTGATGTCTTTGGGAATGACACCTGCTGCCTTGAAATTAGCCATATGTCATACCCTAATTTCGTCCGGGGACTTTTGCTTGAAAGCATACAACCTTTGATTGACCGCTTCAAGGTACTTGGCACCCTTTGTTGCATAATATGTGAAGTCCCGAGACGTGCCAGAAATATAAAGGAAGCATGGTAACGCAATCCGTGGAATTCCGTAATGTGACGGAAACCAAAAGGAAGTATTGTCACGCAATCCGTGAGTTTCCGTAACTTCTTTGAAAGCTTAAAAAGAGTAAATATATGATCCGTAAGGTTCCATAACCTTACGGAAAGAAAATAAGTATCGCTACGAAATTCGTAACGTTACGGAAAAAGAATCACCAAAAAAAGTAAAGGGGGTGTATTTAGTAAAAAAAGGGTGTAAATAGCAACCAGGCCCACTTGGGCCTTCCAGATTCTTCCTCCAGAAGGTGGTTGCTTCTGGAGGAAGCAACCTGGCTCGCCTGGGCGAGCTGGGTGACAAGCTCCTCCCCTATTTTGCTATAAATAGGGGGAAGAATGAAGAAGGAAGGGGTTCAGCCTTCTTGGCACTTCATATTCTCTTGAAATTGCTGAGGAAAATTGTTTCCGTGAAGAAAATCCAAGTCGAGGCACTTCGTAACGTTTCCATAACGTTTCCGTGGGTAATTACACGAGGATTTTCAACCGTTCTTCGACATTCATCGTTCGTTCTTCATTTTTCTTCGGTCTTCAACCGGTAAGTACCCCAAATTGAGCTTTTCAATTCATTCTATGTACCCGTGGTGGTTCCCATTTGTTTCGTGTACTTTTATTCTCGTTTTCATTTACTTTCCGTACCCCTTTTGACGTGCTTCAGTCATTTATTTAAGTCATTTCTCGCCTAATAAAAAAATAAAATAAATTTCCACCGATCATTTGATTTGTAATATCCGTTAATTTCTGTTAAAATGAAATCCGACCGTTCGGTCGTGCCGTAACCACGCTGGAAATTAAAAAAAAGGTAAAATAATAATATAATAATAAAAAAATACCTTTTAGTAAAATAAAGCGGAAAAATCAATCGGACGTTTCTCTTTGGGATTTCTCGTTCTTAATCGAATTGACTAATAACTAAAGTGAAACTAAGGATAAAATCAACCTGCAAAGTCAAGCTCGTCCACAAAAAAAGTCACTAAAAAAGGATTTGAAAGTTCAATATCTCAGTTTTTATTACCAAGTAAATGGATCATTTTTAAGGTCCAACGCCTTAAAATGATCACCTTCCAAGTAAAAAGAGTCGCTTGATTCACTCTTAAAAAGAACTACGTAGGTCTGATTTCCTCTTCGATAGAGGGTACGTAGGAGCAAGAGCCCCGCTTTTGTCGACCTCAAAAATAAAAAAGAAATAAAAGGTAAGATAACACAATTTCACAATTCTAAAAAATAGGTTGTTGTCCTTCGCGATAAACGTGAGAGGTGCTAATACCTTCCTCAAACGTAAATACAACTCCCGAACTTAGAATTTTCATTTTGACCGGTTTCCTTCGGTTTTTCCGACGTTTTCCACAAATAAACGTTGGTGGCGACTCCGTGCATCTTTCCTCCTTTGGAAAGCGCACCCGAGAGCCTCGCCTCGCTCGCCCGCAAAAGGGCAGGTTGCGACAGTTGGCGACTCCACTAGGGACTATTTTTGTGAGTTAGGCCTATTTTAAGGAATTGTGGAATTGTGAAACTTTGTGTGTGCATTTGTTGAACTGTGTAAATAACTGTTGGCTATTTCACATTTTTTACACTGCATTGTAAGCACCCACGGGTTTGAGTAAAAAAGGGGCTCTATACCCGGGTTCATGGGAATCTAAGGAGTGGAGGTGAATCTATCATCATGCTAGGTCTCCGACTTGCTTGATAATAGTGAAACCTCGTCTAGAGCTTTCTCTCTTTATAATATGTTGTCGCTGGTATTCCATACCGCCACAATATTATTATCTTGAGTGATGATACCTCTAGAAAACAGCCATGTGAGTTATGAATCGTTGGAAGTAGTTATTAAAGACCCCTAGATATTGTCCTATAGGTTCCCAAATAGGGGCATAGAGCAAACACACTCTGTGCCATTTGTTCTCACGCATTTTTTTGCAAATAGCACTAAATTATAGTTTTGATAGTGATATTTTGTTTCTTTAGAGTAATACGCCACTTTTTAATACTTACGTTGAGGCGCCATGATGCCTAAAACGTAGCATTAAAAAGATGGATCTTTGTGGTCTCGTATATGTAAATTACCCCTTTATTTTGTTTTCTTTCCGTTTCATGCATACACATTGCATCATTCATATCGGAGTCTTGATCCACCCCTTTTTTAGGTAAATGATGGGGACAAATCAAAACGGAAAAAGATTTTATCAAGTCAAGATTAAGAGTCTAGATGTCACTAGCCTCAAGGAGTTGGGATGATTGATGGGACCTCTCCAAAGGCAAGCCTTCCGCAAAGTGTACGAAAAGATTTTAGATTTGGCCGCAGCGGAGGTATTTACGGAAGCTATTGTATCCCTCGCCCAATACTATGACCAGTCGTTGAGATGCTTCACGTTTGGGGACTTCCAAATGGTACCGACTGTCGAAGAGTTTGAGGAGATATTAGGATGCCCTCTTGGGGGAAGAAAATCGTATCTTTTCTTCGGGTTTCTTCCCTCCTTGAGTAAGATTGCAGCTGTAGATGGAAAAGAGTTGGATCGCATGAAGCAAACTCGGAACAGCGTAGTGGGCCTGCCACGGAAATACATGGAAGACAAGGCAAGGGATATGGCAAGCTAAGAGAAGTGGGTCCCGTTTATGGATGTACTAGCTTTGCTGATCTTTGGGGTTGTCCTCTTTCCGAATGTGGACGGTTTGGTGGACCTAGCCGCAATTGATGCTTTCCTTGCATATCACCATAGCAAGGAGAGTCCAGTGGTGGCTATCTTGGCGGACTTATTTGATACCTTTGGCCGAAGGTGCGAGAAGAACGGCGCATGGATTGTCTGTTGCTTACCCGCTCTCTGTGTGTGGTTGGTTTCGCACCTATTCCAACAAGACATAAGACACCCGTGTCCGCTTCAAAGTTATCGCTCGTGCGTCAAAAAAAGAAGAGTCGATTGGGACCAACACTTGGTTGGGATATGAGGCAGCATAATTAATTGGTTTCCTCGATGGAAGGAAGGAAAGGAGGGAGTTCTCTTCTTATGTGGGGACTACCCTAATGTTCCGTTGATAGGGACGAGGGGTTGTATTAACTATAATCCCGCACTTGCCATAAGACAGCTAGGGTACCCCATGAAGGGAGCGCCAATGGAAGAGAGCCTCTCGCCTATCCTTGTGAGAGATTTCAGCACGCAAAGTCTCAAGGTTTTACAAAGAGTCCACAAGGCGTGGAGAAGTTCGTTGAGGAAAGATAAAGAACTCAGGGGCATCCGTAATGGCATCATCGGTGGCTATCACAAATGGCTAAGAGTTCATACGCGAGGGTTAGATTGGCTCTCCAAGTTGAAAGTTGTCAATGAAGAGAATTCTGAAGCTCCGGAAGAGGATGAAGAAATCCAAGCTCTAAAATTAGAGCAAGGGAAGGCAAGACTCGCCAAAGAAAAATTCAAGTCAGCCGCTACAAACATCCGGAAAGAGTGCACTAAGTTACGAGAGGAAAACGCGGCCACTACAAGAGCCCTTGAACAAGAAACCAAGAGGGCCCGCAAGAAAGAACATGGTCGAGATAAATTCCGAGGAGCTTTGTGGGGTAGCAACAATGAGCTCAAGCTCCGGAGAGAGGAAAGAGACCAGTCACGGGTAGATGGCATCATCTTAAAGGAAGAATTAGCTGCTTGCGCAAGATCCAAGAGGAGTTTGGCTCAACACTTGGAAGCCACGAAGCAAAGCATGCTAGCTATCATAGGGCAGTACAAGGAAGAGTTAAACCAGTCTGTGACCCATGAACAAAAGCTAGTAGAGGATTTCGCACAAGTGTACGCCGAAAAGGAAGCAAGAGGGAGGGTGATTGATGCATTGCATCAAGAAGCGACTATGTGGATGGATAGGTTCGCCTTGACCTTGAATGGAAGTCAAGACCTCCTGCGACTACTAGCCAAAGCAAAGGCCATCGCTGAAGTGTGTACAGCCCCTGAGGAAATTCACGGGCTAATCAATTACTGTCAACACATGATAGATTTGATGGCCCATATAATTAGAAACCGTTAGGTTTTGTTGTAACACTTTTGTATGATCTTGGCTAGATAAAAGCTTTGTTCTTTTTTATAAAACGAGAAGTTCTAAACTCATCACGTTATTTAAAAAACCTTGAGGTGGATCCAAGTGCTCCGATCATTCATTTGCATATTCATGTTTTGGTGGCATACTCACTGTTGTTTGTTTCTTTAGGGAACTCACCATAACTAAGAAAGCGTAAAGGCACCCCTATAACACTCGATCCAGAAAAATGGATAATGAAGAGGGCGTGCAAGAACAGATGAAGGCCGACCTATCAGCCTTAAAAGATCAAATGGCTTCTATCACGGAGGCCATGCTAAAACTTCAGAAAACTATAGAGGATAATGCCACGGCGACCGCCTCCAATACAGCTAGGGAAGCAGAACCGGTGCTACAGCCCGCAATAAACTTGGGCCGAGATAGAAACACGACGGTGTTCGGTCAGAGGTATAGTTCACAAGCTTACCCTTATGGCTTGCCTCCAGACTTCACTCCCCGTACCGCTCCAGAAGATTTGAGCCAAGCCCCTACCTTCGAGGGGTAACTCCCTCCTTATGCCGACTATCCCCTGCAAGAAGATGATGAAGGAGATGCCCATCTAGGCCCTCTACTTCCCCTCAAAGATCCGCCCCCCCCATGAATTACCCCAACCAAACATAGTCCGCCATGTCCCATCTCCACCCGCACCCGTAAAAGAATCCATTCCCTTTGCAAAAGATAAGGGAAAGATTGATTCACTTGAAGAGAGGCTAAGAGCGGTAGAGGGCCTCGGCAACTACCCGTTCTCAGATTTAGCGGATCTGTGGCTAGTACCTGACATCGCCATCCCTCCCAAGTTCAAAGTACCAGATTTTGATAAATACAAAGGGACGACATGTCCAAAAGGGAATCTTCGGATGTATTGCCGAAAGATGGGGGCGTATTCTGCGGATGAAAAGCTGTTGGTGCATTTCTTTCAAGAAAGCTTAGCTGGAGCAGCAGTGACATGGTATACCAATCTGGAAGCTTCTCAAATCCGGTCATGGAAAGACTTGGCGACTGCCTTCATTAGGCAATACCAATACAATACGGATATGGCTCCTGATCGGAACTAGCTTCAGAGTATGACCAAGCGAGAACATGAGTCCATTAAAGAATATGCCCAAAGGTGGAGAGATCTCGCATCCCAAGTCGTCCCGCCCATGACGGAGAGAGAGATGATCACAATTATGGTAGATACGTTGCCTACGTTCTACTATGAAAAGCTGATAGGATACATGCCAGCTAACTTTGTGGATCTCGTCTTCGTCGGAGAAAGAATTGAGTCCAGACTGAGAAAAGGCAAGTTTGAATATGCCTCCAACGTGGCCCCCAACAACAACAGAAGAGCCCCAGTGGTGGGCGCGAGGAAAAAGGAAGGAGATACCCACGCGGTCACCACCGCCCCAACATGGATGAAGTGCCCCAAAATATCCAAAGCTCATACCAGCCCAACCCCCCGAACTTTTCAATCCGAGCCGAGAGCTCCCTCCCAACTCAAGTGAAAGCACCACCCGCAGCAAAAAGAATGCCTGCCCAACAGACAACTCCAGCCACTCCCCGGCCAATCAATAATACAACTCCTGGCACGAGCTATAATAATGCATGGCGCACACCCCCGAAAGATGATTTCTCTCCTATTCCCATGGCATACTCCGAGTTGTGGCCTTCATTATTGGAAAATCATTTGGTGGTGGCCATACCCGGGAAGGTCTTCCAGCCACCATACCCCAAGTGGAACAACTCGGATGCCTAGTGTGCATACCATAGTGGAGCTCCCGGACACAACATTGACTCCTGTCTGCCGTTCAAGTATAAGGTGCAGCTCCTAATTAATGCCGGCTGGCTATGATTCCAAAAGGAGGGCCCCAACGTTAAAACCAACCCATTAGCCAATCATGGAGGGGCTAGCGTAAACGCCATTGAAGAGCATGGGCCGTCGGGGGCAAAGAGGTTAGAAGATGTGGCTACATCTAGACGCTTCATCTACCAGTCGCTGTAAGCAGCATGCATGGTCTCCCGTGGCGGAGACGAAAGGGACGAATGTTTGTTTCACCTCGGGGAGTCACACGACATGGAAACCTGTCCCGCGATGGAAGAATTGCTTCAGCGGCTCATGGACTGGGGGCAGCTTGAAGTGTCCAAAGGAGGGAGGGAAGAACCACAAATTTGCATGAAGTCGGAAGAAAAGAAGGTTCCCCCAACCCCCAAAGCCCTAGTAATATGTTTCACTAGGAAAGGGACCGGCTCCATGCCCATATACCCCCGGACAGCACCCAAGCTGACGCCGTTTGCATATCAAAGCAATAAGGTCGTTCCGTGGAAGTATACCCCTCCCGTTTTTGGAGAAAGAGTTGTAACCCAAGTTGACTCCCTGTCAGCCAAGGTGACCAACATCACCGGCCTCAGTGGCGTAACCCGCAGTGGCCGGGTGTTCTCTCCCCCTCACTCGGCGGAATTGCCCTCCAAGGGGAAAGCGCCCATGGTCCAAGAGCCCACAGACGTAGCCACCCCCTCAAAAGAAGTGGATCCTCCGGTGGTAAAATGGGCTAAAAAGAAAGAAGGTCTTCAAGGAAAGATGGTGACTTTGGAAGAGGCTCATGAGTTCCTTCGCCTCATCCAACAAAGTGAGTTTAAGGTAGTTGAGCAACTGAATAAAACTCCAGCAAGGATCTCTTTGCTTGAACTGCTCATAAACTCCGAGCCTCATTGTGCACTGTTGATAAAGGTCCTCAACGATGCCCACATAGCACACGATATCTCAGTTGAGGGTTTTGAACGCATCGTTAATCATATAACCACCAATAACTATATCGCGTTTGCGGAAGAAGAGATTCCCGTTGAGGGGAGAGGACACAACAAGGCTCTACATGTGTCGGTGAGATGTATGGACCATGTCGTCGCAAAGGTACTTATCGACAATGGTTCGAGTTTAAATGTGATGCCGAAGACCACCTTGGAAAAGCTTCCATTTAGTGCGTCACGTTTAAAACCAAGTTCAATGGTGGTACGAGCCTTTGATGGTACTCGGTGGGAAGTGATGGGGGAAATCGACATTCCCATTCAGATAGGCCCCCACACTTGCAATGTGGTGTTTCAAGTGATGGACATAAATCCCGCCTACAGCTGCCTCTTGGGGAGACCTTGGATTCATGCGCTGGGAGTGGTCCCTTCGACACTTCACCAGAAACTGAAGTTCCCGGTGGGTGGACTTTTAGTGATAGTGTCGGGCGAAGAGGATATGTTGGTGAGTTGCCCCTCCTCCGCACCATATGTAGAAGCGGCGGAAGAATCATTGGAAACAGCTTTCCAATCCTTCGAGGTGGTGAGTTGTGCCTCTGTGGAAACAAGTCCGTTGCTACCTTCTCTCTCCAATGCGACCATAATGGTGGCACGGGTGATGCTCAAGCACGGTTATGAGCCCGGAATGGGTCTAGGCAAGGATGGCCTCGGGAATGCCGACGTGGTCGATATTAGGGGAAACCCATACAAATATGGGTTGGGGTATGAACTCGGGATGCCGGGAAGGAGGAATGTGCCGTCAAGACTTCGGGCGGATAGGACATGGCCCGGCCATGTTAGCCAGTGTTTCACCAGTGCCGGAATCATGTTCGAGGAAGAGGTGGCAGCGATAGAAGAGGAGTGCCCTCAAGACCCGCCGAATTTCGTGCGGCCATGCCATCCCGATTCCCAAGTGGGGAACTGGCGCGTCATAAGCCAGTCAGAGGTCTATACCGTTGATTCAATGTAATTAGAGGCTATAGTTTCCTTTCTCTCTTGTTTTGTGAAACCTACCTTATTAAATAAACAAAGAGATCTTGTTTCATCTATTCTTGCAGTCCCACCTTTTCTCATATCATTTTGCATGTTTTTGTTTCTTTTGTCTTGATTGGTATAGATATGAGGGTCGATTCTTTGAGGATCCTAACGATGAGGGTCTTTCTTTGGATAAGAGTGAGAGCCATAAGATTTTGAAGAAGACTTCTTTTTAAGTTGTTGCTCTACCCTTTTTTCCCAATCTAAGTTAGCCTCTACATTGTCCTTCCCATGGAAGTATGAGAGTTTAATGTTAGCCTCTTGAGGCTTTCTTTCCTTTTCTCTTCTATGGGAGTGAGGTCTAAGATGTGACCTATGCCTTCCTTCGTAATAGTCACGAAGTTCTTCACTTAGGCTTTTGCAAGAGTTATGACTACTATAGGAGACATGTTTTTCTCTTTTGATTTCTTTCATTATTTTTCTTCTTTCTTCCTCTCTTATTTTCTTTCTTTCATCTTGACTTATTTCTTCCACTCTTTTTTTTCCTTTTTCTTTTCTCTCTTGTTTTTCTTTCCATAACTTGAGGGAACTCAACTCATCTAAGATTCTAGATAAAGGCTCTTTATGACTAGTACCCTTGCCATTAACACTAGATGAATGATAACTCATGTTGGTTCCTAAGTTGTGGTTCTTTCTTGTTGGAGGTTTGAAAACAAAAGGTAACAGAAACTATGGTTGAAACTAGCCAAATAAACACTAAAAGAGGTGTGAAAGATAAGGTAAAAAAACTAATTGGTAAAAGGAAAGCTATCTAGGTGGTTTGACAATGGAAGGTAAAGGAAATAAGCTATGAAAGTAAGCAAGAAATGTAAACTAGGCGAATCCTAAGAGTGTTTGGATGACCACATTCAAGGTTCCCAACAAAACACTCACTATCCTAAGGAAAATTGCCTAAAATTATTACACACAAATGGAAGTTTGGTAACCTATTGAAGGCTCCCAACACACTTCCAATGAAAGGCCTTTTTGTTACAAAACTTGAAAGCAATGAAGGTAAGTAAATTGCAAATTACAAAATTACAAAACGGTCCTCAATTTTGGTGGTTGTTCTCTCTTTGGTGATTCACTCAATTTGGAGTGCTTCTTAGTCCAATAGCTCTTAAGGTGGTTGGCCCCTTGCTTTTGGACTCAAATTCTTCAAGGGATGGCACCAATCCTCCTTCGAATTCCCTATATGGAAACCCACAAACAAGGAAACAAAGAGACAAGCAATAACCAAAGACCAAAAAAAATGAAATGAAAGCTAAACCAATGGAGTTTTAACAAGACAATTTTTCAAGGATTATTCAACAATTAAAGCAATGAAAAGGACATAGAAGCAAGCTAGGACTCAAAGAGAAACTTAGAATGGCTCTAGAGTAGAGTAAAAAAAACTGAAAAAAAAAGACTCAACAAACATATAGCTTTGGCACTTGTCTTCACACTAATTTTCAATTGAAATTTCTAATTATAGAATAAATTTTGAGCCAAAACAACAAGCACACTTCCTTTTCACCTTTTTTTTTTCTGGATACTGATTTTCCTGCCAACTTGTGTGATTTTTCGTATTTTTTATTTTTATCCAAATCACTTGTTTCTTTTTTTATAACTTTTTTTCCAGATGTCTATAAAATTCAATAAAAATTTTAGCTCAAAATTCGAAGTAACCAATTCTCAGAAATTTTTACAAGTTTGTATGTCCAAGCTGCCAGCACCAGCGATTTGTTTCTTTAAGCATGGTATATTGATTGCCTTGGGCTTACTTTCAACCTTCCTATGTATGTTGAACTCACTAGGATTGTTTAACACTGTTTTAGGAGTTCAATATTCACTTAGGATCAACATTTCAGCCAGCAATTCAATCACCAAAACTCAAATTCACAATAGACACAATCATAAGGAAACCTAAAGGTTCAAGAAAAGGTTCACAATCAAAGACTCTCTAAGAATTTTGCATGAACATGTTAAGCACTAATTAACATGAAAGATTTGACTCAAATCAAATAGTAGGCTAAAAGAATTTCATACACTCATGAACAAATGAGTTAGACAAAGAAACAAGAAAATAAAATTCAGCACAACATAAGAAATCTTATGTGACAAGTTTCATGACTAGACATGACTTCTATGACACAACTACAAGGAGAATATAACAAAATCCACAACAACCTTAGCATCGTTAGTTCTGGTGGGTTTGGCTTGCACCCATTTTGAAACATAATCAACAACAAGGAGAATATAAACAAAACCAAAAGAGACAGGGAAAGGCCCCATAAAATCTATACCCCAAAGATCAAACACCTCACATAATAACATGGGTTGTTGAGGCATTTGTTGTCATGAAGGTGAGCCGCCTGCTTTCTGACAAGGCTCACAAGTGCTACAGATTCTCCACGCATCCTTGAAGATGGTGGGCCAATAGAAACCGCAGTCAAGCACCTTGCAAGTTGTCCTCTGTATGCCACGATGGTCACTTGGTGCAGAAGAATGACAGAATTGTAGGACCGAGTCGATCTCATGGTCTGCAATGCATCTCCTAATAACCTGGTCACTGCACAACTTCCACAAATAGGGGTCATCCCAAATATAATGCTTAGCATCACTCTTAATTTAATCATTTTGAGCTTTAGATGCTAAGGGAGGAAAAAGAGAAACAACCAAATAATTCACAATATTAGCAAACCAAGGAGTGGGGAAGGAAGCAGAAATACTATACAAGATGTACAAATGGTCATCCGGAAAATCATCCCGAATGTGATGTAAGCTCCATTGGAGCTTGTAGGCCTAGGATCTTCTTCATCAATGGATTCCTTTGCTTCTTGGAAGATGAATGGCAGCGGAATGGAGAAGGAAGAGAGAGAGGAGACGCCACTTCAAGGAGAAGATGAGTCTAGAAGAAGCTCACCACCATAGGAGGCCATGGATAAGAGCTTGGAGGAAGAAGGAGATGAATGAAGGGAGAGGGAGAGAAGAGCACAAAATTTTGTCATTCTTAGCCTATCTTTTTAATTTTGAGTCTAATTCATGCATGTTATTTAGTTCATAACATGTTCTAAATCAATTCCTAGAAGTAGTCTTGTTGTTGAACTCTTTTTTTTTTCTAAGTTTCCTACATGATGCCTATGATGAAGTTGAGTTGTGGTGCTGAGTTGTGGCTGGATTTGTGAATCAAATAAGTATGAAGCTCTCTTGAATTGTGTTATTCAAGATAATTGAGCATAAGCAAACAAAAATTGTAACTATCCAAGCCTTAAGCAACATAAACACTACTCTTGATTTCTAGGTTGAAATCGCTGGTACTGGCAGCTTGAACATACGAACTTGTATAAATTACTGGGAATTGGTCACTATGTTTTGTGAGCTGAAATTTTTACTGAATTTTCTAGACATCTGGACCAAAATTATGAAAAAAGAAAAACGCGATTTGGATTAAAATAAAAAATAATAAAAATCACACAAGTTGGCAGAAAAATCAGTGTCCTAGAAAAAAAAAGTGAAAGGGAAGTGTGCTTGTTGTTTTGGCTCAAAATTTGTTCTATAATTGGTGCCTATTTTATACCAATCCTAGTTCTGAAATTTCAATTGAAAATTATTGTGAAAACAAGTGCCAAAACTAGAGGTTTCTTGAGTCTTTTTGTTTTAAGTTTTTTTACTCCACTCTAGAGCCATTCTAAGTTTCTCTTTGAGTCCTAGCTTGCTTTTATGTGCTTTTCATTGCTTTAATTGTTGAATCATCCATGAAAATTTGTCTTGTCAAAACTATTTTGGTTTAGCTTTCATCTCATTTTTTGGTCTTTGGTTATTGCTTGTCTCTTTGTTCTTCGTCGTTCATCGTTCGTTCTTCGTCGTTCTTCGGTCTTCAACCGGTAAGTTCCCGAAATCGAACTTTTCAATTCGTTCTATGTACCCTTAGGGGTCCTCATTTTTTTCGCATGCTTTTATTTCCATTTCATTTACTTTCCGTACCCCCTTTTGACGTGCTTTAGTCATTTATTTAAGTCATTTTATCGCCTAATCAAAAATAAAATAAATTTCCACCGATCATTCGTATTGTAACATCCTTTAATTTCTATTAAAATGAATTCCGACCATTCGGTCATGCCGTAACCACGTTTAAAACCAAAAAAGGGGCAAAATAATAATATAATAATAAAAAAATATCTTTTAGTATAATAATAAAAAAAATCAATTGGACGTTTTTCTTTAGGATTTTTCTTTCTTAATCAAATTGACTAATAACCAAAGTGAAACTAAGGCTAAAATCAATTCATAAATCAAACTTTTGTCATTACCTAAAAAAGCCATTTTTAAGGTCCAACGCCTTAAAATGGTCTTTTCTGCCTTTATTGGTTAAACGTAGATTTCTAAAAAGCCTAAAATCAACACGTAGTTTTATTACCTCCTGCAAAAATAAAGAGATCATTAATGGCCCAATGCCTTAATGTTTTCTCTCCTTTCAAAAGAATCGAAAGATTGTTTAATGGTCCAAAAACATATCTTGCAAAAAAAAAGGGGATAAAAAATAAACTTAACCAAACGCTTTGTTCACAAAGAACTACGTAGGTCTGATTTCCTTATCACAATCGAGGAATACGTAGGAGCAAGGGAAACCCCCTCGTCGACCACAAAAAGATAAAAATATAAAAAGACATGAGAACGTAAAATGGGAAAATAATATAAATTGAAGTCACATTTGCACATTGGATTAAAGGCTGCCGTCTCATGTGACAGACGTGTGGGGTGCTAATACCTTCCCCGTGCGTAAATACAACTCCCGAACCTTTCACTTAAAGTTTGAAGACCACATCTTTTTTGGTTTTTCCGACGTTTTCCTCGAATAAACGTTGGTGGCGACTCCGCGCGTATTCCTTTCTTGGAAGACGCTCCCGCGAGTCACGCGTCGCCCTCCCGCCGAAGGGTAGGTTGCGACAGTTGGTGACTCCAGTGGGGATTGTTTTTTGAGAGTCAGGCCATTTAATCTTGTGCGATGTTTTATCATGACTTTCTCCTTTGTTGGTTTCCCTTTATTTTTCTTATGTTCTTGTGTATATAACTCTTTGATGCTTTTAGTTCGTTTTAAAATGTATGCATGAGATAAATATTTATTCATTTGATGCACGCAAAACACCAACACTATTTGCACACACGGTGAGTTGAAAAAAGAGCCCTATACCCGGGCTCGTGGGAACATAAGGAGTGGAGGTGAATCTGTGATCATGCTAGGTCTCCGATTTGCTAGATTACAGTGAACCCTCATCTAGAGTTTTTCTCTTTGATAACATATTGTTGCTAGTAGTCCCTACTGCTGCAATATGTTCTTCGAAGGGGATGATACCTCTAGAGACCATCAAGTGAGATATGACCACCTTGGGAAATATCACTAAAAGCCCTTTTAGCTCCCTCCCATGTAGGTCCCTAAAATAGGGGCACGAAGCAAACACGCTGCGTGCCATTTTTTCACACAGCCATGCATGTAGTCAAATGTCGTGTACCCCTTTGATTATATTTGTTTGTGAATATTGTCGTACTATGTACATCCCCGTGTTGTGCCTTTTGCATATGCATCATGCACGAGATCTGTCTTGATCCCCTCTCTTTGGCAAACCAACGGAGGGTCCGTGTCACCTTCTTAAATACATGCGTTAGGCACTATGCTACCCTAAGACGTTGTATCTAAGAAGGAGACAATTTCCCGGGCTCCCATATTTATAAATTGCATCTGTGTCATATGCATTTCTTCATGCATTCATCCATTCCACCCATGATAGATGTCGGAGTTTTGATTCGCACCGATTTTTGTTCACTTTAGTAAAACATGGGATCAAGTCAAATGCCTTCACTTAAAAAAAGGTTCTATCAAGTCAAGGTCAAGAGCCTAGGGACCACCAGTCTAAAAGAGTTAGGGCAGTTAATGGGTTAGCTCCAGCGGCAAGCTTTTCGCAAAGCTTACGGTAAAATCTGGGACCTAGCCATGGTAGAAGTCTCCACAGAGGCCATTGCCTCCCTCACCCAGTATTATGATCAGCCGTTGAGGTGCTTCACCTTTGGGGACTTCCAGCTATCACCTATGGTAGAAGAATTTGAAGAGATCCTAGGATGCCCTTGTCATACCCTAATTTCGTCCGGGGATTATTATTTGATGATATGCAACCTTTGATTGGCCGCTTCGAGATACTTGGCACCCTTTGTTGCACAATATGTGAAGTCCCGAGACGTGCCGAAAATCAAAAGGAAGCAGGCTTACGCGATCCGTGAAAATTCCATAATGTGACGGAAATCGAAAGGAGGTGTTTTTTGCAATCCGTAAGTTTTCGTAACTTCTTCGAAAGCTAAAAAAGAGTAAATACATAATCCGTAAGGATTCGTAACCTTGCGGAAGGAAAATAAGTATCGTTACGAAATTTGTAAAGTTTTGTAACGTTACAGAAAAAGAACTACCAAAAAAAAAGTAAAGGGGGGTGCATTTAGTAAAAAGGGAGGTACAAATAGCAATCAGGCCCACTTGGGCCTTCCAGATTCTTCCTCTAGAAGGCTCTTGCTTCTGGAGGAAGCAACCTTGCTCGCCTGGGCGAGCTGGGTGGCAAGCTCCTCCCCTATTTTGCTATAAATAGGGGGAGGAGTGAAGAGAGAAGGGGTTCAGCCTTCTTGGCACTTCTTATTCTCTCGAGATTGCTGAGGAAAATTGTTTCCGGGAAGAAAATCCAAGCCGAGGCGCTTCCGTAACGTTTCCGTGAGTAATTACGCGAAGATTTTCAACCGTTCTTCGACATTCATCATTCGTTCTTCGTTTTCTTCAGTCTTCAACTGGTAAGTACCCCAAACCGAGCTTTTCAATTCATTCTATGTACCCGTGGTGGTCCACATTTTGTTTCATGTATTTTTATTCTCGTTTTCATTCGCTTTCTATACCCCTTTTGACGTGCTTCAGTCATTTATTTAAGTCATTTCTCGCCTAATAAAAAAATAAAATAAATTTCCACGATCATTTGAATTGTATCATCCGTTAATTTCGGTTAAAATGAACTCCGACCGTTTGGTCGTGCCGTAACCACGTTGGAAATCGAAAAAGAGGTAAAATAATAATATAATAATAAAAAATATCTTTTAGTAAAAATGAAGTGAAAAATCAATCGGACGTTTTCTCTTTGGGATTTCTCATTCTTAATTGGATTGACTAATAACTAAAGCGAAACTAAGGCTAAAATCAACTCGCCTAGTCAAGCTCGTCCACAAAAAATAGGGTTTGAAAGTTTATCATTTCAGTTTCTTACCAAGTAAAAAAGATCATTTTTAAGGTCCAACGCCTTAAAATGATCACCTTTCAAGTAAAAAAGAATCACTTGATTCACTCTTAAGAAAGAACTACGTAGGTCTGATTTCCTCTCCAAAGGAGGGTACATAGGAGCAAAAGCCCCGCTTTTGTCGACCTCAAAAATTAAAAAGAAATAAAAGTTAAGGTAATACAATTTCCACAATTCTAAAAAATAGACTGTTGTCCTTTAAGACAAACGTGAGAGGTGCTAAATACAACTCCCGAACTTAAAATTTTCATTTTGACCGGTTTCCTTTGGTTTTCCCGACGTTTTCCACAAATAAACGTTGGTGGCGACTCCGCGCATCTTTCCTCCTTTGGAAAGCGCACCCGTGAGCCTCGCCTCGCTCGCCCGCAAAAGGGCACGTTGCGACAGTTGGCGACTCCACTGGGGACTTTTTTTGTGAGTTAGGCCTATTTTAAGGAATTGTGGATTTGTGAAACTTCGTGTGTGCATTTGTTGAACTGTGTAAAATGTAAATAACTGTTGTCTATTTTGCATTCTTTGCACTGCATTCTAAGCACCCACGGGTTTGAGTAAAAAAGGGGCCCTACACCCGGGTTCATGGGAATTTAAGGAGTGGAGGTGAATCTATCATCATGCTAGGTCTCCGACTTGCTTGATAATAGTGAAACCTCGTCTAGAGCTTTCTCTTTATAATGTGTTGTCGCTGGTATTCCATACCGCCACAATATTATTATCTTGAGTGATGATACCTCTAGAAAACAACCGTGTGAGTTATGAATTGTTGGGGAGTAGTTATTAGAGACCCCTAGATATTGTCCTATAGGTTCCCAAATAGGGGCAAAGAGCAAACACGCTCCGTGCCATTCGTTCTCATGCATTTTTTGGTAAATAGCACTAGTTTATAGTTTTGCTAGTGATCTTTAGAGTAATACGTAACCTTTTTAATACTACGTTGAGGCGCCATCATGCCCAAAACGTAGCATTAAAATTGGATCTCTGCAATCTCGTATGTGTGAATTACCCCTTTGTGTTGTTTTCTTTCTGTTTCATGCATACGCATTGCATCATTCATGTCAGAGTCTTGATCCACCCCTTTTTTAGGTAAATGATGGGGATAAATCAAAACGACAAAAGGTTTTATCAAGTCAAGGTTAAAAGTCTAGATGTCACCAGCCTCAAGGAATTGGGACGATTGATGGGACCTCTCCAAAGGCAAGCCTTCCGCAAAGTGTACGGGAAGATTCTAGATTTGACCACAGCGGAGGTATTTACGGAAGTTGTCGTATCCCTCGCCCAATACTATGACCAGCCGTTGAGGTGTTTCACGTTTGGGGACTTCCAAATGGTACCGACTATTGAAGAGTTTGAGGAAATATTAGGATGCCCTCTTGGGGGGAGAAAACCGTATCTTTTCTCCGAGTTTCTTCCCTCCTTGAGCAAGATTGCAGTTGTGGTTGGAGATTCGGCAAAAGAGATGGATCGCATGAAGCAAACTCGGAATGGCGTAGTGGGCCTGCCTCAAAAATACTTGGAAGGCAAGGCAAGGGATATGGCGAGCCAAGAGAAGTGGGGCCCGTTTGCGGATATATTAGCTTTGTTGATTTTTGGGGTTGTCGTCTTTCCGAACGTTGACGGTTTGGTGGACTTAGCCGCCATTGATGCTTTCCTCGCATATCACCATAGCAAGGAGAGTCCAGTGGAGGCTATCTTGGCAGATTTGTTTGACACCTATGACCGGAGGTGTGAGAAAAACAGTGCACGGATTGTCTGTTGTTTACCCGCTCTCTGTGTGTGGTTGGTTTCACACCTATTCCAACAAGACACAAGACACCTGTGTCCGCTTCAAAGTTATCGCTCATGCGCCGAAAAAGGAAGAGTCGATTGGGACCAATATTTGGCTGGGATAGGAGGCAACGCAATCAATTGGTTTCCTCATTGGAAGGAAGGCAAGGAAGGAGTTCTTTTCTCGTGTGGGGACTACCCTAATGTTCCATTGATAGGGACTAGGGGTTGTATTAATTATAATCCCGCACTCGCCATAAGACAGCTAGGGTACCCCATGAGGGGAGCGCCAACAGAAGAAAGTCTCTCGCCTTTCCTTGTGAGGGATCTAGGCGCGCAAAGTCTCAAGGTGATACAAAGAGTCCACAAGGCATGGAGAAGTCCGTTGAGGAAAGACAAGGAGCTTAGAGGCATCCAAAATGGCGTAATCGGTGGTTATCATGGATGGCTAAGAGTTCACACGCGAGGGTTAGATTGGCTCTCCAAATTGAAAGTTATCAACGAGGAGAACGTCGAAGCTCTGGAGGAAGATGAAGAAGTCCAAGCTCTAAAATTAGAGCTAGGGAAGGCTAGACTCGCCAAGGAGAAGTTCAAATCAGCCGCTACACACATCCGGAAAGAATGCACCAAGTTACAAGAGGAAAACGTGGCCACTGCAAGAGCCCTTGAACAAGAAACCAAAAGGGCCCGCAAGGAGGAACATGGACGAAATAAATTCCGAGGAGCATTGTGGGGTAGCAACAATGAGCTCAAACTCCGAAGAGAGGAAAGAGACCGGTCACGGGTGCATGGCATGATCTTAAAAGAAGAGTTAGCTGTGTCTGCAAAGTCCAAGAGGAGTTTGGCTCAACACTTGGAAGCCACGGAGCAAAGCATGCTAGCTATCATAGGGAAATACAAGGAAGAGTTGAACCAGTATGTGACCCATGAACAAAAGCTAGCGGAGGATTTTGCACAAGTGTACGCCGAAAAAGAAGCAAGAGGGAGGGTGATTGATGCATTGCATCAAGAAGCGACTATGTGGATGGATAGGTTCGCCTTGACCTTGAATAGAAGTCAAGACCTCCCGCGTCTATTAGCCAAAGCAAAAGCCATGGCCGAAGTGTGTATGACTCCCGAGGAGATTCATGGGCTAATCAATTACTGTCAACACATGATAGATTTGATGGCCCATATAATTAGAAATTGTTAGGTTCTCTTGTAACACCTTTGTATAATCTTGGCTAGATGAAAGCTTTGTTCTTTTTATAAAATGAGAAGTTCTGAACTCATCACGTTATCTAAAAAAACCTTGGGGTGGATCCAAGTGCTCCGATCATTCATTTGCATATTCATGTTTTGGTGGCATACTCACCGTTGTTTATTTCTTTAGGAATTTCATCATAACTAAGGAAACACCAAGGCACCCCTATAACACTCGATCCAGAAAAATGGATAATGAAGAGGGCATGCAGGAACAGATGAAGGCCGATCTATCGGCCTTAAAAGATCAAATGGCTTCCATCTCGAAGGTCATGTTAAAACTCCAGAAAACTATAGAGGATAAAGCTACGACAACCGCCTCCAATACAGTTAGGGAAGCGGAGCCGGTGCTGCAGCCCGCCTTAAATCTGGGCTGAGACAGAAACACGGCAGTGTTTGGTCGGAGGTATAGTCCGCAAGCTTACCCCTATGGCTTGCCTCCGGACTTCACTCCCCGTGCCACCCCGGAAAATTTAAGCCAAGCCCCTACTTTCGAGGGACAACTCCCACCTTATGACGACTATCCCGGGCAAGACGATGAGGAAGGAGATACCCATCTCGGTCCCCTGCTCCACCTCAAAGATCCGTCCCCCCATGAACTACCCCAACCAAACATAGTCCGCCATATCCCGACTTCACCCACACTCGTAAAAGAATTTGTTCCCTTCGTGGAAGATAAGGGAAAGATTGAGGCGCTTGAAGAGAGGTTGAGAGCAGTCGAGGGCCTCGACAATTACCCATTCTTGGATCTAGCGGACTTATGTCTCGTACCTAATATCATCATTCCTCCCAAGTTCAAAGTACCGGACTTTGATAAGTACAAAGGGACGACATGTCCGAAAGGGCATTTTCGGATGTATTGCCGAAAAATGGGGGCGTATTCTGCGGACGAAAAGTTGTTGGTCCATTTCTTTCAAGACAGCTTGGCCGGAGCAGCTGTAGCATGGTATACCAATCTGGAAGCTTCCCAGATCCGATCATGGAAGGACTTGGCAACCACCTTCATTAGGCAGTACCAGTACAATACGGATATGGCTCCCGATCGGAACCAGCTTAAGAGTATGACTAAGCGAGAGCATGAGTCCATTAAGGAATATGCCCAAAGATGGAGAGATCTCGTAGCCCAAGTCGTACCGCCCATGACGGAGAGGGAGATGATCACAATTATGGTAGATACGTTACCCACGTTCTACTATGAAAAGCTGATAGGCTATATGCCAGCTAACTTTGCGGATCTCGTCTTCGCCGGAGAAAGGATTGAATCCGGACTACGAAAAGGCAAGTTCGAATATGCTTCCAATGTGGCCCCCAACAACAACAGAAGAGCCCCAGTAGTGGGCGCGAGGAAAAAGGAAGGAGACGCCCACGCGGTCACCACCGCCCCGACGTGGATGAAAGCACCCCAAAATATCCAAAGCTCATACCAGCCCAATCCCCCAAATTTTTCAATCCGAGCCGGGAGTTTCCCCTCGACTCAAGTAAAAGGACCGCCCGCGGCAGAGAGAACGCCGGCCCAACGCACAGCTCCAGCCATGCCCCGGCCAGTCAACAATACGGCCCCCGACACGAGCTATAAAAATGCACAGAGCCCACTCCCGGAAGATAACTTCTCCCTTATTCCCATGGCATACTCCAAATTATGGCCTTCATTATTGGAGAATCATTTGGTGGTAGCCATACCCGGGAGGGTCTTCCAGCCACCCTACCCCAAGTGGTATGACCCGGATGCCAAGTGTGCGTACCATAGTGGAGCTCCCAGACACAACATTGACTCCTGCCGCCCGTTCAAGTATAAAGTGCAGCACCTAATCAGTGCCGGCTGGCTATCGTTTCAAGAAGAAGGCCCAAATGTTAAAACTAACCCGCTAGCTAGTCATGGAAAGGCTAGCGTAAATGCCATCCAAGAAGATGGGCCATCGCGGGCAAGGAGATTAGGAGAGGTGGCTACTTTCAGACGTTTTATCTACCAATCGCTGCAAGCGGCATGTATGGTCTCCCGTGGCGGAGGCGAAAGGGACGAATGTTTGTTTCACCTCAGGGAGTCGCACGACATGGAAACTTGTCCCGTGGTAGAAGAATTGCTTCAGCGGTTCATGGATTGCGGGCAGCTTGAAGTGTCCATAGGGGGGAGGGAAGAACCACAAATTTGCATGCAGTCGAAAGAGAAGAAGGTTCCTCTAACCCCCAAGGCCCTAGTGATATGTTTTACCAGGGAAGGGACCGGCTCCACACCCATATACCCCCAGACAGTGCCCAAGCCAACACCATTTGCATATCAAAGTAATAAGGCCGTTCTGTGGAAGTATACCCTTCCCGCGTTCAGCGAAAGGGTTGCAACCGAAGTTGACTCCCTGTCAGCTAAGGTGACCAACATCACCGGCCTCAGTGGCGTAACCCGCAGTGGTCGGGTGTTTGCTTCCCCTCACCAGGCGGAGTTGCCCTCCAAGGGGAAAGCGCCCATGGTCCAAGAGCCCACAGACGTAGCCACCCCCTCGAAAGAAGTAGATCTTCCAGGGGTAAGAGGGGTTGAAAAGAAAGAAGGTCTTCAAGGAAAGACGGTGACTTTGGAAGAGGCCCATGAGTTCCTTCGCCTCATCCAACAAAGCGAGTTTAAGGTAGTCGAGCAACTGAATAAAACAACAGCAAGGATCTCGTTGCTTGAACTGCTCATAAACTCCGAGCCTCATCGTACGCTGTTGATAAAAGTCCTCAATGATGCCCATGTAGCCCACGATATCTCAGTGGAGGGTTTTGAAGGCATCGTTAATCATATAACCACCAACAATTATATCGCGTTTGCAGAAGAAGAGATTCCCGTAGAGGGGAGAGGACACAACAAGGCTCTTCATGTGTCGGTAAAGTGTATGGACTATGTTGTCGCAAAGGTGCTTATCGACAATGGATCAAGTTTGAATGTAATGCCAAAGACCACTTTGGAAAAGCTTCCTTTTAGTGCGTCACGTTTAAAACCGAGCTCGATGGTGGTGCGAGCCTTTGATGGTACTCGACGGGAAGTGATGGGGGAAATCGACATTCCCATTCAGATAGGCCCCCACACTTGCAATGTGGTGTTTCAAGTAATGGATATAAATCCCGCCTATAGCTGCCTCTTGGGAAGACCTTGGATTCATGCGCTGGGAGTGGTCCCTTCAACGCTTCACCAGAAATTGAAGTTCGCAGTGGGTGGACTTTTAGTGATAGTGTCGAGTGAAGAGGATATGTTAGTGAGCTGCCCCTCCTCCACACCATACGTAGAAGCGGCGGAAGAATCATTGGAAACGACCTTCCAATCCTTCGAGGTGGTGAGTTGCGCCTCTGTGGAACCAAGTCCGTTGCTACCTTCTCTCTCCAACGCGGCCATAATGGTGGCACATGTTATGCTCAGGAGCGGATTTGAGCCCGGAATGGGTCTAGGCAAGGACAGCCTTGGGAATGCCGACGTGGTCGATATCAAGGGAAATCCATACAAATATGGATTAGGGTATGAACCCGGGATGCTGGGGAGGAGGAATGTGCCGTCAAGACTTCGGGCAGATAGGGTATGGCCCGGCCGTATTAGCCAGTGTTTCACCAGCGCTGGAATGGTGTCCGAGGAAGAGGTGGCCGCAATAGAAGAGGAGTTCCCTCAAGACCCACCAAATTTCGTGCAACCATGCCACCCCGATTCCCAAGTGGGGAACTGGCGCGCGATAAGCCAGTCAGAAGTCTATACCGCTGATTCAATGTAATTAGAGCCTATAGATTTCCTTTCTCTTTTGTTTTGTGAAACCTACCTTATTAAATAAACAAAGAGATCTTGTTTCATCTGTTCTTGCAGTTCCACCTTTTCTCATATCATTTTGCATGTTTTTGTTTATTTTGTCTTGTTTGGTATAGATATGAGGGTCGATTCTTTGAGGATCCTAACGATCAGGGTTTGACGATCGATTTCGACCGAGATGTAAGCCAAATGATGAACGAAGAGGAGGAAGAGGACGTCCTTTCACCAGAGTTGGAGAGGTTGATCGCTCAGGAAGAACGTGAAATGAAGCCTCACCAAGAAAAAACCGAATTGGTAAACTTGGGGACCACGGAGGAAAAGAAAGAAGTAAAGGTAGGAACCGGTATGACCACGCCTATCCGCCAAGGCTTGATAACCCTTCTTGAAGAGTATCAAGATGTCTTTGCGTGGTCATATTGTCGCAACCTACCCTTCGGCAGGAGGGCGACGCGTGACTCGCGGGATGCGTGTTCCACGAAAGGAATATGCGCGAAGTCGCCACCAACGTTTATTTGAGGAAAACGTCGGAAAAACCGGAAAAGACGCGATCTACGAACTTTTAAGTGAAAGGTTCGGGAGTTGTATTTACGCACGGGGAAGGTGTTAGCACCCCACACGTCCGTCACAAGGGACGACAGCCTTTAATCGAATGTGCAAACATGACTTTGATTTTTACGTTCCCTTTTATGTCCTTATATCCTTTATACCCTTTTTATATTTTTTCTATTTTTGTGGTCGACAAGGGTGTTTCCCTTTGCTCCTACGTATTCCTCAATTGTGATGAGGAAATCAGACCTACGTAGTTCTTTCGGAACAAAGTGTTTGGTTAAGTTGTTTTTGTCTTTTTTGCAAAGTATGTTTTTATTGAACAAAAGGTCATTTAAGGTGTTGGACCATTAAACATATAAGGACGTTGCGTTCGAGTCGTATCCTCAGAAAAATGGAGGTTGAGGTTATGGCTACCATTGAATTATTGAGTGGATATGGGATCAAGTTTAGCATATGACAACGGAATTTGGGGTGAACCCTACAGGCTTTTTGCTGCAAAATTCCTTTTTGTTGGTGTTTTTTAGTTTGTGCTAAAGGTGGTCTTCGTCATTGGAAGTGCGGTAGACAGGCTTTGGGGTTGATTTAGGGATGGCCTTTGTGGATAACTGGGCGGTGGGTAAGGAGGAGGTTTGTTATTGGCTGAGTAATGACATTGTTGGGTTGGTGGGAAACTTGGCCGTATAGGAATGGCAGTCACAGCATGGGTTTCTCCCTCTTTCTCACCCTCTTCATTTGCCCCAGTTTTCTCAGTCGTCCTAGTAGGATGATCAAATTTGCCTCTTTTCGGACCCACATCGATCCTTTCACTGGCAAAGACCAAATCCGGAAAGCTTTGAGGGTGCGCAGCCCACCATCTTTTCATAGTAGAGTATCGATAATGTGTCTACCATCACGATTATCGTCTCCCTTTCCATCATTGGGGGTACCACCTGGGCCGCCAGATCCCTCCACCTTTTGGGCGTGTTCTTTGAAAGATCTGTCCCCCTTTTTGCACATGTTCTGTAGTTGCATCCTATCCGGAACCATATCAAAATTGTACTGATACTGCCTAACAAAGGCAACCATTAGGTCCTTCCAAGAATGGACTCGGGAAGGTTCCAAGTTAGTGTACCAGGTAACAGCTACCCCAGTAAGACTTTCATGGAAGGAATGTATCAGCAATTCCTCATCTTTTGCGTATTCCCCCATCTTCTGACAATACATCTTTAGATGGTTCTTGGGGCAAGTAGTCCCCTTGTATTTGTCAAAGTCCAGCACCTTGAACTTGGGAGGGGTGATGATATTGGGTTCTAGGAACAACTCTTTTAGGTTAGCAAAGGCATAAACTTCACCTACTTCAATGGCCCTGAGCCTTTCCTCTAAATGATCCAACTTTTCCATTTCTGCCATAGCACGAGGGTTTTTACTTGTTGTGGAACATGAGGGTTGTGGTTGTGGATGATACTGAGGGCCCTCCAAAGTGTTTTGCAGGGGTACACCACCAACTGCTTGCCCTTCAGCGGCATATCCGAGGCAAGGCTCGAAGTCGGCTAGATCGCGGTGGGGAATTTCATGCGTCTCCTCCATGGGTCGAGAGACATGTGCATGATCAGATTGAGGTTGTTGGCTCTTAATGAGTATGGGAGTGGAGTTATTGACATCCTCATTGGGAATGTACGCCACATTGGGTGGTGTATAGTTTGGGAGGCAAGCCATATGGCGGGAAGGCGTGCTTGTTTTGAATTTGCACATCATGGGGTCATCCGTACTTCCCAAATCTTTGCCTACCATATTTGAGGTTTGGATGATTCATTTGCTTGAGGCTAGATGGGAGCATCGGGTTCACCTTAGCGACAGCGCTAGTAGCGGCAACTATAACCGCATTGGCTTCCATTATCTTCTTCATGCTCATCATGGCCTCCATCATTGTGGCCATTTGCTCTTTCATGGCCTCCATGTCGGCCTTCATCTTCTCTTGTACCTCCTCCGCTTTACCCATTACTCTAGCTCTAGCACGGGTTGGTAAGGGCACCGTAAAACATTTTTTTTTATAACAATGATTAAGTTCTTTTTTTTTTTCAAGGAAAGAATGCAATGAGCAATGCAACCAATGAACAACATGGATGTATGCGAATGATGCACAGTTGAAGTATTGCAAATTTTTACACTAGATATGGGGTTGAATCAATTTAGATTTTCAACATGGTCCATGACATCTCCGTCAAGGTGAAACTGGAAGTAACAGGGACATCGACAGCCCTAAATGTGTTTGGCAGTAGACGAAGCAATGATGTAACACGATCCATCTTTTGCCCCAATTTTGCAAGATGGTTACTTCCATACTTCAACTTGACTTGATGAACTTTTTTTTTTCGAAAAAGCATGAGCTTGGTTCAACCCTATAATCCAGGGAATGGCAATTTTGATCGCCAATACTTCAACAACATTTCATAGGGATGAAAGACTCGGGAATACGCATACTATGCATGCTAGAGATAAAATGAGGGAGTGATTTGATTCGCACTGATTTTTTGGAGTAAAAACGTGGGATAAACTCATTTTATTCAGAAAGTTATAACTAGTCAAGATTTGAGCGACAATACAAACTTCCTAGCGGTTTCTAATTATATGGGCCATTAAGTCTATCATATGCTGACTATAGCTGAGAAGTCCGTGGATCTCCTCGGGAGCGGAGTAGGTGTCCGCCATTGCTTTGGCCTTGGTTAGCAATCGGGGAAGTTCTTGACTCCCGCTCAAGGTAAGAGCAAATCGGTCCATCCACATGGTTGCCTCTTGGTGCAATGAATCAATTGCCCTTTCCCTTGCTTCCCTTTCTGCTGATATCTTGGCGTACTCATCTTCTAGCCTTTGCTCGTGAGTCGCCGCTAGATTTAGCTTCTCTTTGCACTCATCGATGATGGCCCACATATTCCCTTCAGTCTCACTTTAACTGTTGGGACAAATTTCTTTTCGACCTAAGGCAAGCCTTTAGCTCGTCCTTCCAGATCATGCCTTTGACCCGTGATGATTCCTTTCACCTCTTCGGAGTTTGAGCTCACTATTGCTGCCCTATAAAGCCCCTCAAAACTTGTTTTGGTCGTGTTCTTCCTTTCGGGCCTTCTTGGTTTCTCATTCCAAGGCTTCATCGGTGGCCATATTGACGTCCCTTAGTTCATCATACTCTCTTCAGACTTTGATGGCTATGGACTTGAACTTCTCTTTGACTACCCGGGCTCTTTCAAGCTTTGCCTTTAGCGCTTGTACCTCATCACTTTCTTCCGAAGCTTTAACCTCATTGTCTCTCACAGTCTTTAGATTTGGGAGCCAATCCAATCCTTGTGTCCGGACTCTCAGCCACTTATGATAGCCGCCGATGATCCCATTACTGCTTCCCCTAAGCTCTCTATCCTTTCTTCATGCCGCATCCCATGCCTTGCGAACTCCTTGGAGTACCCTTGCGTTGTAGTCACTGAAACCCCGTGCGATGAAAGGCGTGATGCTTTCGTCTGATGGCACTCCTCTCATGGGGTAGCCATGCTGTCTTATGGCGAGGACGGGATTATAATTAATACAACCCCTTGTTCCCATCAAGGGAACATTTGGACATCCTTCGCATGAAGATAGAATCCTGATTCTTCCTTCCTTCTAGCGAGGGAACCAATTAACAGACGCCCCTCCATGCTAGCCAAGAGTTGGTCCCAATTCGCCTTTCCTTTTTCGACGCACGAGCGGTGACCTTGTAGCGGATAGACGGGCCTACCTTCTTGGAGAAAAAGGTGTGAAACCAGCCACACATAGAGAGCCAGTGCACAACAAACAATTCTTGCGCCGCTCTTTTCACATCCCCAGTCGGACGTGTCATACATGGCCAAAATGGCGACGACCGGGCTTTCCTTGCCATGATGAAAGGCGAGGAAAGCGTCAATCGCTGCTAGGTCCACTAACCCTTCCATATTTGGAAAGAGGACACCTCCAAAGATCAAAAGTGCCAAGATGTCAATAAAAGAAGCCCATTCGCCTTGATTTTGCCAAGGCCTTTGCCCTTTCCTCCAAACACTTCCTTGGTACTCCGACTACTCCATTTCTGTTTTGCTTTACACGATCCAACTCTTGTGCTGAGATTTTCACTACCTTGGCAACTCTTGTCGTGGAGGGATAGAACCCAGAGAAAAGATATGGCTTCCTTCCTCCCAGTGGGCATCCCAGGATTTCTTCAAACTCTTTCACAGTCGGCACTAGCTGGAAGTCCTCAAATGTGAAGCACCTTAGGGGCTGGTCATAATACTGGGAAAGGGATGAAATCGGTTCCATGGAGACTTCTACCCTAGCTAGGTCCCAAATCTTACCATAGGCTTTGCGGAAGGCTTGCCGTTGAAGTTGACCCATTAATTTCCCCAACTCTCGTAAACTAGTGACCTCTAAGCTCTTGATTTTGACTTGATAGAACCTCTTTTTAAGCGAAGGCTTTTGACTTGATCCCATGTTTTACTAAAGTGAAATAAAATCTAGTCCGAATCAAAACTCCGACATCTATCATGGGTGGAATGGATGAATGCATGAAGAAATGCATATGACACAGATGCAATTTACGAATACGGGAGCCCGAGAAATTGTTTCCTTCTTGGATACAACGTTTGGGCAGCGTGGCACCCAACCTATGTTTTTAAGAAGGCAACATGGACCCTCCGTCGGTTTGCTAAAGTGAGGGGATCAAAGACGAAACCCACGCATGATACATATGCGAAAGGCACAACACGGGGATGTACACAGTATGACAATATTCACAAACAAATATAAGCAAGAGGGTATATGATACTTATGCATGGCAGTGTGAAAAATGGCACGCAGCGTGTTTGCTCCGTGCCCCTATTTAAGGGACCTATAAGGGAAAGAGCTAACTAGGCTTTTAGTGATAACCCCCAAAGTAGTCATATCTCTCTTGATGGTTTCTAGAGGTATCATCCCCTTCGAAGAACATACTGCAGCAGTAGGGACTACTAGCAACAATATGTTTTCAAAGAGAAAAACTCTAGATGAGGGTTCACTGTAATCAAGCAAGTCGGAGACCTAGCATGATCACGGATTCACCTCCACTCCTTATGTTCCCATGAACCCGGGTATAGGGCCCTTTTTCAACTCACAGTGTGTGCAAATAGTGTTGGTGTTTGCGTGCATCAAATGAATAAGTATTTACCTCATGCATACATTTTAAAACGCACTAAAAGCAACAAAGAGTTTATATACACAAGACCATAAAAAATAAAGGGAAACCAACAAAGGAGAAAGTCATGATAAAACATTTGCACAAGATTAAATGGCCTAACTCTCAAAAAACATTTCCCAGTGGAGTCGCCAACTGTCGCAACCTACCCTACGTATTCCTCAATTGTGATGAGGAAATCAGACCTACGTAGTTCTTTCGGAACAAAGTGTTTGGTTAAGTTGTTTTTGTCTTTTTTGCAAAGTATGTTTTTATTGAACAAAAGGTCATTTAAGGTGTTGGACCATTAAACGGTCTTTTGATTTTGAAAGATGAGAAACGTTAAGGCGTTGGACCATTAACGATCTCTTGTTTTTGAAAGGAGAGAAACGTTAAGGCATTGGACCATTAACGATCTCTTGGGGTGGTCGACAAAAGCGGGGCTTTTGCTCCTACGTATCCTCAATTGCGATGAGGAAATCAGACCTACGTAGTTCTTGCAAAAGCGGTAAAGTCACATGTTGATTTTATGCTTTTGAGCGGTCCATGTTAACCGATAAAAGCAAAGAGGACCGTTTAAGGCGTTGGACCTTAAAACGGTTTTTAGTGATTTTTCGGACAAAACTTGATTTGTGAGTCTATTTTAGTCTTAGTTTCACTTTGGTTATTAATCAATTCATTCAAGAAAACTTTCAAAGAAAAACGTCCGATTGATTTTTTTTTTTGTTATTTTGTTCAAAGATATTTTGATTATTTTATTATTATTTTTCAAGATATTTTGATTATTTTACTTTTTTTTGGTTTAACCGAGGTTATAGCGTGAACGATCGGTTAGATTTCATTTTAAAAGTGATTAAATGAGATTACAACACAAATGATCGGTTGAAATTCATTTTATCATTTATTAGGTGAGAAAACGACTTAAATAAATGGTAAAAGCGCGTTAGAGACAGAAGAAAAGAAATCGAAAATGAACGAAATAAAGATGAAAGCTTAAAAAACAAGAAATGAATTGAAAGTCTCGGATTCGAAAACTTACCCGTTGAAGAACGAAGAACGGATGAAGAACGATGAAGAACGGACGAAAACCTTCACGGATTTGCTTACGGAAACATCTCGGAAGCGTTACGGAAGCACCTCGGCTTGGATTTTCTTCACAGAAACAATTTTTTTCACCCAAAACAGCTGAAATACATAGCCAGGGGGCTCCGGGATCCTTAGAACAGCCCCCTTAGCCTATTTATAGGAAAAATGGGGAGGAGGTTGCCGCCCAGCTCGCCCAGGCGACCTTAGCTCGCCCAGGCGAGCTGGGTTGCTTCCTCCGGAAGACCCCCCTTCAAAAGACATTCTGCAAGGCACAATTCAAAATTTCGAAATTGCTATTTGCAACCCCCAATTTTGATAAGTTCACCCCCCTTCTTTCGTAATTAACGGAAAAGTTACGGAAGCCTTACGGAAGCATATAGGACTTGATTTTCTTCTTTTTTTCTCTTCCGTCTCACCCGTATTAAGTTAATTATGCTTATTTAGAGTTATGGGAATTTTACGGAAGCATTACGGGTGTCCCGGAAGCCCTGAAATCCCATTTTTCAACAAAATGGGGGGTGTGGTGGCCATCTAGCTCGCCCAGGCGAGCTAGGTTACTTCAACCTTAAGCAAGAAATTGCCCAGAAACCTCTAGAAGGGCCCAGATTCAAAAATTACTATTTGCACTGCCCATTTTACTAAATACACCTCCTTGCCTTTTTTTTGGTATTTTTTTCGTAACGTTACGAAACTTTACGAATTTCGTAACGATACTTGTTTTCTTTCCGTAATGTTACGGAACCTTGCGGATTACATAATCATCCCTTTTTTGACTTACGGATTGTTACGGAACCTCACGAATTGTGCAACGATGCTTCCTTTTGATCTCCGGTGTGTCACGGAACCTTACGGATTGTGCATCAATATTTTCTTTTGTTTTCCGGCATGTCCCAGAATTTCACAAATTGCCTAATGATGGGTGCCAAACACCTCACAAGGACCAAACAAAAGTTGCATGTCATCAAGCAAAGGTCCCCGGACGAAATTAGGGTATGACACATATCAAGACATGCCCGGTCTGGATTACGACATTGTGCAGCATAAGTTGCCTTTGAATCCCGGGTCTTCCCCGGTTAAGCAAAAGTTACGAAGAATGAGACCCGAGATGTCTTTAAAAATTAAAGAATAAGTAAGGAAGCAATTTGATGCAGGGTTCTTAGCTGTAGCTCGATATCCAGAATGGGTGGCCAATATTGTCCCAGTCCCGAAAAAGGACGGCAAGGTTCGAATGTGTGTAGACTACCGAGACTTGAACCGAGCCAATCCTAAAGACAATTTTCCCCTGCCACACAATGATATATTGGTAGATAATACAGCCAAGTTCGCCCTTTTCTCATTTATGAATGGTTTCTCGAGGTATAATCAAATAAAGATGGCACCCGAAGATGTAGAGAAGACCACTTTCGTCACCCTATGGGGGACTTTCTGCTATAAAGTGATGGCCTTCGGGCTGAAAAATGCCGAGGCAACCTATCAGCGTGCCATGGTGGCGTTGTTCCATGATATGATGAATATGGAAATAGAGGTCTACGTAGATGACATGATTGCCAAGTCTCGAACTGAGGACGAACACCTTGTCAATCTACATAAGCTGTTCGGAAGGTTACGGAAATACCAACTGAAGCTAAACCCAACCAAGTGTACCTTTGGGGTAAAGTCGGGAAAGTTGCTGGGATTTATCATAAGTCAGAAAGGGATAGAGATAGATCCCGAGAAAGTGAAGGCCATCCTTGAAATGCCAGAACCACGCACGGAGAAGCAGGTTCGGGGGTTCTTGGGCAGGTTGAATTATATCGCGAGATTTATCTCGCAACTCACCCCTACCTGTGAGCCCATTTTCAAGCTATTACGTAAGAACCAGGCGGTCCTGTGGAACAGTGACTGCCAAGAGGCCTTCGAGAAGATCAAACAGAGTCTCGCAAACCCCTCGGTGCTCATGCCACCTGTAACAGGGAGACCTCTTTTCCTGTACATGACCGTGTTGGACGAGTCTATGGGGTGCGTATTGGGTCAGCATGATGATTCTGGGAAAAAGGAGCAAGCCATCTACTATCTAAGCAAGAAGTTTACCGCATGTGAGATGAATTACTCAATGTTGGAAAGGACGTGTTGTGCTCTGGTATGGGCATCACATCGGCTTAGGCAGTACATGCTCAGCCATACCACGTGGCTTATTTCCAAAATGGATCCCGTGAAATACATCTTTGAGAAACCGGCCCTCACAGGACGAATCGCTAGGTGGCAGGTATTATTATTTGAATTCGATATAGTTTATGATGGAAGCTTGCTTGTGGGGCTTCTATGGAGGCTGGATCTTTGAGCTTCAATGGGGTCCTTTAATGGTGATTTTCCACCATGGAGATGCAGCGGAAGACAAAGGAAAATAGGTGAGAGGAGGCGCCATCCATTAAGGAATAAGCCATGGAAGAAGGAGCTTCACCACCAAGATGAGCCTTGGATAAGAAGCTTGAAGAGGATGCTTCAATGGAGGAAAAGAAAGAGGGAGAGAAAGAGAGAGGGGGGAGCACGAAATTGAAGGAATAAAAGAGGTATAGAAGTGGAACTTTGAAGTATGTCTCACAAGACTCTCATTCATCAAAGTTACAACAAGTGTTACACATGCTTCTATTTATAGACTAGGTAGCTTCCTTGAGAAGCTTTCTTGAGAAAACTTCCTTGAGAAGCTTCTTTGAGAAAACTTCCTTGAGAAGCTAGAGCTTAGCTACACACACCCCTCTCATAACTAAGCTCACCTCCTTGAGAAGCTTCCTTAAGAAGATTCCTAAAGAAGCTAGAGCATAGCTACACATACCTCTCTAATAGCTAAGCTCACCTCCTTGAGATGAGAAGCTAGAGCTTAGCTACACACCCCCTATAATAGCTAAGCTCACCCCCATGACAAAAAACATGAAAATAACAAAAAAAGTCCTTATTACAAAGACAACTCAAAATGCCCCGAAATACAAGGCTAAAACCCTATACTACTAGAATGGCCAAAATACAAGGCTAAAACCCTATACTACTAGAATGGCCAAAATACAAGGCCTAGACGAAGGAAAAACCTATTCTAATATTTACAAAGATAAGCGGGCTCATACTTAGCCCATGGGCTCGAAATTTACCCTAAGGCTCATGAGAACCC
The DNA here is from genome assembly GCF_000004515.6 of Glycine max. Lineage (NCBI taxonomy): Eukaryota > Viridiplantae > Streptophyta > Magnoliopsida > Fabales > Fabaceae > Glycine > Glycine max. The sequence goes on from NC_038243.2 coordinate 28,863,684, forward strand.
TAGGGCCTTTCCTTGGATCTCTAGCCCAATCTACTTGGAGTCTTCTAGCCAATGCCCTTGCGGGGTAGGATTGCATCATTCCCTCCACCTTGGAAAGGATTTGACCTCAAATCCCGAGGTTCTTCATACTCTGGGCTTCTTCCCTCAACACCTGTAAAAAGAACAAAAACACATGTATTAGTGGTGTTTGGTATGTTGAAGTAAGGTAAGGTCTGAAAACCCATTTCCTGGGCATCTTCCCATGAAGGAACATGGTTTCTCACCAACTCAATGAGTGGTGCTACAAGTATAGAAAAATATGGGACAAACCTTTTGTAAAAGTTTGTCAAGTCATGAATGCCCCAAATTTTTCTTATACTTGGTGGAGTGAGCCACTCAGGAATGACCTTTATTCTCTTAGGGTTCATGGGAACCCGTTGATCACTATTTGAAAAATTAAGAAAAGTAACGCAATAAAACATACCTTTTTCTGTATTTTCATATTGATTATTCCTACCAAAAAGTATGACAAACCTAAGGTGTCCCATATGAGTACCTAAGTTTGTATTGAAACTAAAAATAAGAACAAACCTACCTAATGGGTCCCTATGTACACACACCATGAAGATGTTAGGTGTACGAGTGATTTTACAAAAGAGGGTTGCACCACTCAAAACATTCATCATACCACCTATTTTAGGGACTTGGTGCCTAATAATACCTATTTTGGGCACCAAAAAAGCACAAGGATTTAAGCTCTTGCGAACCAAACCCTCATCCAACAACTTCTTTACTTGAGGAATAAACTCAAGCCCAAGAGGTGTTGCAATGCTAGCAAGTGTCTTTTTACAAAAGAGAAAATGTAGAGGTTTTCTAAGAGGGAAAGTTTCTTTAATGTTTGTCTTTATTATAAAATGAGTTTCCTTCTTAGCTAACCTCTTTGAGGAGACACTTACCTCCTTACACTTCTTTTTAACCACTAATGGTTGTCCATCTTCTTGGGGGTAGATTTCTTCACTAGATTCTTCCCCTTTTGCTTCTTCACTTTCACTAGAGGAAGGTGAAGTAGTAGCCTCATCTTGGCTACTATAAATGTCTTGGCCCCTCATAATCATGGTTTTTGTGGTGGGGCATTGAGAAGTAATGTGTCCTTTTCCAAGACATTTAAAGCACTTTATAGAGCTAGTTTTCTCTTGCATACTAGCCTTAGGGGCTTGCTTTTCTATTGCCTTCCCCTTATCATCTTTGGGCTTAGAAGGTGTCACCCCTAAGATGCCTTGACCTTGGTCTTTCTTTGGATAAGAGTGAGAGCCATAAGATTTTGAAGTAGACTTCTTTTTAAGTTGTTGCTCTACCCTTATTTCCCAATCTAAGTTAGCCTCTACATTGTCCTTCCCATGGAAGTATGAGAGGTTAATGTTAGACTCTTGAGGCTTTCTTTCCTTTTCTCTTCTATGGGAGTGAGGTCTAAGATGTGACCTATGCCTTCCTTCGTAATAGTCACGAAGTTCTTCACTTAGGCTCTTGCAAGAGTTATCACTACTATAGGAGGCATGTTTTTCTCTTTTCATTTCTTTCATTATTTTTCTTCTTTCTTCCTCTCTTATTTTCTTTCTTTCATCTTGACTTATTTCTTCCACTCTTTTTTTTCCTTTTTCTTTTCTCTCTTGTTTTTCTTTCCATAACTTGAGGGAACTCAACTCATCTAAGATTCTGGATAAAGGGTCTTTATGACTAGTACCCTTGCCATTAACACTAGATGAATGATGACTCATGTTGGTTCCTAAGTTGTGGTTCTTTCTTGTAGGAGGTTTGAAAACAAAAGGTAAAAGAAACTATGGTTGAAACTAGCCAAATAAACACTAAAAGAGGTGTGAAAGATAAGGTAAAAAAACTAATTGGTAAAATGCAAGCTATCTAGGCGGTTTGACAATGGAAGGTAAAAGAAATAAGCTATGAAAGTAAGCAAGAAATGTAAACTAGGTGAATCCTAAGAGTGTTTGGATGACCACATTCAAGGTTCCCAACAAAACACTCACTATCCTAAGTAAAAATTGCCTAAAATTATTACACACAAATAGAAGTTTGGTAACCTATTGGAGGCTCCCAACACACTTCCAATGAAAGGCCTTTTAGTTACAAAAACTTGAAAGCAATGAAGGTAAGTAAATTGCAAATTACAAAATTACAAAACGGTCCTCAATTTTGGTGGTTGTTCTCTCTTTGGTGATTCACTCAATTTGGAGTGCTTCTTCGTCCAATAGCTCTTAAGGTGGTTGGCCCCTTGCTTCTGGACTCAAATTCTTCAAGGGATGGCACCAATCCTCCTTCCAATTCCCTATATGGCAACCCACAAACAAGGAAACAAAGAGACAAGCAATAACCAAAGACCAAAAAAAATGAAATGAAAGCTAAACCAATGGAGTTTTAACAAGACAATTTTTCAAGGATTATTCAACAATTAAAGCAATGAAAAGGACATAGAAGCAAGCTAGGACTCAAAGAGAAACTTAGAATGGCTCTAGAGTAGAGTAAAAAAACTGAAAAAAAAGGCTCAACAAAACTCTAGATTTGGCACTTGTCTTCAGACTAATTTTGAATTGAAATTTCCAATTATAGAATAAATTTTGAGCCAAAACAACAAGCACCCTTCCCTTTCGCCTTTTTTTTCTGGATACTGATTTTCCTGCCAACTTGTGCGTTTTTTCGTATTTTTTCCTTTTATCCAAATCACTTGTTTCTTTTTTTATAACTTTTTTCCAGATGTCTATAGAATTCAGTAAAAATTTAGCTCAAAATTCGAAGTAACCAATTCTCAGTAATTTTTACAAGTTTGTATGTCCAAGCTGCCAGCACCAGCGATTTGTTTCTTTAAGCATGGTATATTGATTGCCTTGGGCTTACTTTCAACCTTCCTATGTATGTTGAACTCACTAGGATTGTTTACCACAGTTTTCGGAGTTCAATATTCACTTAGGATCAACATTTCAGCCAGCAATTCAATCACCAAAACTCAAATTCATAATAGACACAATCATAAAGAAACCTAAAAGTTCAAGAAAAGGTTCACAATCAAAGACTCTCTAAGAATTTTGCATGAACATGTTAAGGACTAATTAACATGAAAGATTTGACTCAAATCAAATAATAGGCTAAAAGAATTTCATACACTCATGAACAAATGAGTTAGACAAAGAAACAAGAAAATAAAATTCAGCACAACATAAGAAATCTTATGTGACAAGTTTCATGACTAGACATGACTTCTATGACAAAACTACAATAGGTGAACAAGTCACTCTAGATTTATGAGGTTTTCTTCTACTTTAATATTTTTGTAAGAATTTTATGGTTTAGGTTTCAGCCACAAAAAATAACAAGACAAAACTCAAAGGAACCTAAACTCAACACAATTCATGGTTCAAGAACAAGAACAAGAAATTTGAACCATAGAAAATCAAATCTAACTTCTATAGCAAGTTTAATCGGTGGAAACTCTAAAGAATCATGTTAACAACATTTAGAACAAGACATGTGAGGAGATACATGGAGAAAAATGAAGAAACAACAATGGAAGAGAAGGTAAAGAAAAAAAATTAATGGAGGTTTAAGGAGCACCTACTTGAAGCTCTTGTGCTCTGATTACCACTTGATGGAAGCTTGCTTGTGGGGCTTCTATGGAGGCTGGATCTTTGAGCTTCAATGGGGTCCTTTAATGGTGATTTTCCACCATGGAGATGCAGCGGAAGACAAAGGAAAATAGGTGAGAGGAGGCGCCATCCATTAAGGAATAAGCCATGGAAGAAGGAGCTTCACCACCAAGATGAGCCTTGGATAAGAAGCTTGGAGAGGATGCTTCAATGGAGGAAAAGAAAGAGGGAGAGAAAGAGAGAGGGGGGAGCACGAAATTGAAGGAATAAAAGAGGTATAGAAGTGGAACTTTGAAGTATGTCTCACAAGACTCTCATTCATCAAAGTTACAACAAGTGTTACACATGCTTCTATTTATAGACTAGGTAGCTTCCTTGAGAAGCTTTCTTGAGAAAACTTCCTTGAGAAGCTTCTTTGAGAAAACTTCCTTGAGAAGCTAGAGCTTAGCTACACACACCCCTCTCATAACTAAGCTCACCTCCTTGAGATGAGAAGCTAGAGCTTAGCTACACACCCCCTATAATAGCTAAGCTCACCCCCAAGACAAAAAACATGAAAATAACCAAAAAAGTCCTTATTACAAAGACTACTCAAAATGCCCTGAAATACAAGGCTAAAACCCTATACTACTAGAATGGCCAAAATACAAGGCCTAGACGAAGGAAAAATCTATTCTAATATTTACAAAGATAAGCGGGCTCATACTTAGCCCATGGGCTCGAAATCTACCCTAAGGCTCATGAGAACCCTAGGGCCTTTCCTTGGATCTCTAGCCCAATCTACTTGGAGTCTTCTAGCCAATGCCCTTGCGGGGTAGGATTGCATCAGTTTATGTCACCCAAAAGGCTGTAAAGGGAAGTGCCTTAACGGATTATTTGGCCCAGCAACCCCTCCAGGATTATCGGCCGATGCACCCTGAGTTCCCAGATGAAGATATCATGGCCCTGTTTAAAGAGAATCGGACACACGAGGACATAGACAAATGGATTGTTTGCTTCGATGGGGCATCTAACGCTTTGGGCCACGGAGTAGGGGCGGTCCTGGTATCCCCGGATGATCAGTGTATTCCTTTCACGACTAGGCTAGGTTTTGATTGTACCAACAATATGGCCGAGTACGAAGCATGCGCCCTCGGGGTTCAGGCGGCCATTGATTTTGATGTAAAACTACTCAAGGTGTATGGAGACTCAGCTTTGGTGATACGCCAGTTGAAAGGAGAATGGGAAACTAGGGATCCGAAGTTGATACCCTATCAAACTCACATCTTGAGGTTAGCCAAGTACTTTGACGACATTTCTTTCCACCACATTGCATCCCTCGACTTGCCGACACAACCTGCAAACATTAAGGGAAAGGCTAAGATGGTGGAAGAGCAAAATGACAAGACGAACCTTACTCCGAACGAGGATATTCCAATGAAGGGTCTTCCAGAGAAAAGGGATGGCTCTGGCAAGAAGGAAGTGTCGCTAGAGGAAGCAAGTGAGTTTCTCCGCATTATTCAGCAGAGCGAGTTCAAGGTCATTGAACAGCTCAACAAAACCCCGGCCAGGTTCTCTCTTTTGGAATTACTCATAAGCTCTGAGCCTTATCGGGCTTTGCTAGTAAGGTCTTGAACGAAGCTCATGTGGCTCAAGATATCTCTGTAGAGGGCTTTGGAGGACTCGTCAATAGTATCACCGCCAACAATTATGTCACCTTCACCGAAGAAGAAATCCCTGCCGAGGGGAGAGGGCATAACAGGGCTTTTCATGTATCAGTCAAGTGCATGGACCACGTCGTAGCCAAGGTGCTTATCGATAATGGTTCCAGTTTAAACGTAATGTCCAAAAGCACTTTGGAGAAATTACCGTTTAATGCTTCCCATCTAAAGCCAAGTTCCATGGTAGTTCGTGCCTTCGACGGCACCTGCTGAGAGGTTAGGGGAGAGATCGACCTCCCTGTACAGATAGGCCCCCATACCTGTCAGGTTACCTTTCAAATAATGGACATTAACCCCGCTTACAGCTGCCTTTTGGGGCGCCCATGGATCCACTCGGTGGGAGTCGTTCCCTCTACGCTCCACCAAAAATTGAAATTCGTAGTAGAGGGGCATTTGGTTATCGTATCGGGCGAAGAAGACATCTTGGTGAGTTTCCTGTCCTCTATGCCATACGTGGAAGCCGCGGAGGAGTCATTAGAAACAACCTTCCAGTTTTTTGAGGCGGTCAGCATTGCCTCTGTAGATTCCTTCTCTGTGCAACCTTTCTTGTCCGATGCGGCAGTAATAATGGCCCGAGTGATGTTGGGCAATGGTTACGAGCCCAGAATGAGTTTAGGCAAGGACAACGGCGGCATAACCAGCCTGATAAGTGCTAGAGGAAGCCGTGGGAAGTTTGGGTTAGGCTATAAACCCACACAAGCGGACATAAGGAAAGGCATTGCAGGAAGGAAGAGTGGAGGTCAAGGCTCACGATTGGGACAAGAAGTCAAAGGAGGCCCGCCCTGCCACATCAGCAGGAGCTTTATAAGCGCGGGTCTAGGACACGAAGGCCAAGTTGTTGCAATATGTGAAGATGATTCGCCAAGTGGGTCGGAGTTGGTACGACCATGCCCTCCTAGTTTTCGACTAGGAAATTGGCGAGTGGAGGAACGCCTGGACATTTACGCCACAAGCATAATGTAACCCTTTGTGGCTTTTAAACTCTACAGTTGGGCCTAGGCTTTAGAGTTTTCTTTTGTTAAGGCTTTATGTCTTTTGTTCCTAAATTTGTAATATAAAAGATCTTTCTTCATCTGTTCCTACGTCTCTACCCATTCTCATCCATTTGCATGTTTATTTCTTTACGTTTAAACGCCAGATCCAACGACGAGTCCCTCGAAGGTACTAATACCTGGTACCCGACCATCGATTTTGAGCAAGAAACGAATCAATAAAGAGGACGAGGATGTGGGACTTCCCCCGGAGTTGGGGAAGATAGTCGCCCATGAGGACCAAGAGATAGGGCCTCATCAAGAAGAGACAAAACTAGTGAACTTAGGAACCGACAGTGGGAAAAAGGAAGTAAAGATAGGCACGAGTATGACCACACCCATCCAAGAAGAATTGACAGCCCTGCTGAAAGACTACCAAGACATCTTTGCTTGGTCGTACCAAGATATGCCCGGTTTGAGTTCTGACATTGTACAACATCGATTACCTCTAAATCCCGAGTGTTCCCCGGTAAAACAAAAACTGAGGAGGATGAAGCCCGAGACATCCTTGAAAATAAAAGAAGAGGTGAAGAAACAATTTGATGCTGGTTTTTTGGCTGTCGCTCGGTACCCAGAATGGGTTGCCAACATTGTACCAGTCCCTAAGAAAGATGGAAAGGTGCGAATGTGTGTGGATTATCGGGACTTAAATCGAGCCAGTCCCAAAGACAATTTTCCTTTGCCGCACATCGATATCCTCGTGGATAATACGGCCAATTTCGCTTTGTTTTCCTTTATGGACGGGTTCTCCGGTTACAATCAGATAAAAATGGCACCGGAGGATATGGAAAAGCCTACCTTTGTCACCCTATGGGGAACATTTTGTTACAAGGTGATGTCCTTTGGACTCAAAAATGCTGGGGCAACTTATCAACGGGCTATGGTAGCTTTGTTCCACAATATGATGCACCAAGAGATCGAGGTCTATGTGGACGACATAATTTCCAAATCTAAAACTGAGGAGGAACACCTTGTCAACCTGCAGAAGTTGTTCGAAAGGCTTAGGAAGTATCAATTGAGGTTAAACCCCGCTAAGTGCACTTTTGGGGTCAAGTCAGGGAAGTTGCTAGGTTTCATCGTAAGCCAAAAAGGGATAGAGGTGGACCCCAAAAAGGTAAAGGCCATCCTTGAAATTCTGGAACCCTGTACCGAGAGGCAAGTTCGAGGTTTCCTGGGACGTTTGAATTATATTGTCAGATTCATATCACAGCTCACTGCTATTTGTGAGCCTTTGTTCAAACTCTTACGCAAAAACCAAATCGTCCGCTGGAATGAGGATTGTCAAGAGGCGTTTGGAAGGATCAAAAAGTGTCTCATGAATCCTCCTGTTGTTATGCCACCGATACCCGGAAGGCCTCTCATCTTGTATATGACGATTTTGGACGAGTCGATGGGATGTATGTTGGGGCAACATGACGAGTCCGGGAAGAAAGAGCGCACTGTCTACTACTTGAGTAAGAAGTTCACGGCCTGTGAAATGAATTACTTCCTGCTCGAAAGAACGTGTTGTGCTTTAGTCTGGGCGTCCCACCGCCTAAGACAATACATGCTGAGCCATACCACCGGGTTGATATCCAAGATGGACCCGGTTAAGTACATCTTTGAAAAGCCAGCTCTCACAGGACGGATCGCCCGGTGGAAAGTCTTGCTATCTGAGTTTGATATAGTTTATGTCACCCAAAAGGCGATAAAAGAAAGTGCCTTAGCAGATTATTTGGCTCAGTAGCCTCTCAAAGACTATCAGCCCATGCATCCCGAATTCTCGGATGAGGACATAATGACCTTGTTTGAGGAAAAATTAGACGAGGACCGGGACAAATGGACTCTATGGTTTGATGGAGCGTCAAACGTTCTAGGCCATGGCATTGGAGCAGTATTGGTTTCTCCAGACAATCAATGTATACCTTTCACGGCCAGGTTGGGATTTGACTGCACCAACAATATGGCCGAGTATGAAGCGTGTGCCCTAGCCGTCCAGGCGGCAATTGACTCTAATGTCAAACTGCTCAAAGTGTACGGGGACTCGGCACTGGTGATTCACCAGCTGAGAGAGGAACGGGAAACTAGAGACCCCAAACTGATACCCTACAAAGCCTATATCAAGGAGTTGGCTGATTCCTTTGATGAGATCTCCTTCCATCACGTTCCCCGAGAGGAAAATCAAATGGCGGATGCGCTTGCTACTCTGGCATCCATGTTCCAGCTAACACCGCACGGGGACCTACCATACATTGAGTTCTGGTGTCGTGGCAGACCCGCGCAATGTTGTCGGGTGGAAGAAGAACGGGACGGTAAACCTTGGTATTTCGATATCAAGCGATTCATTGAAAGCAAAGGATACCCACAGGGGGCTTCCGACAATGATAAAAGGACATTGAGGAGATTGGCGGCCGGTTTCTTCATGAGCAGGAGCATACTATATAAAAGAAACCATGACATGACTCTCCTGTGGTGCGTGGATGCCAAAGAGGCAGACCACATGATCAAGGAGGTCCACGAGGATTCGTTCGGAACGCATGCCAACGGGCATGCTATGGCCAGGAAAATCCTAAGAGCAGGTGATTACTGGCTCACCATGGAAAGTGATTGCTGCATCCATGTAAGGAAATGCCATAAATGTCAAGCGTTCGCGGACAATGTCAATGCTCCGCCACATCCTCTGAATGTCATGTCCTCTCCTTGGCCTTTTTCCATGTGGGGGATAGACGTCATAGGGGCCATCAAACCCAAGGCTTTGAACGGTCATCGCTTCATTCACGTGGCAATAGATTATTTCACCAAATGGGTCGAAGCGGCTTCCTACACCAATGTCACGAGGAGTGTAGTGGTCAGATTCATCAAGAGGGAGCTGATTTGTCGGTACGGACTCCCTAGGAAGATCATTACCGACAATGGTACCAATCTGAATAACAAGATGATGCAGGAAATGTGCACGGATTTCAAAATCCAACATCACAATTCCACGCCCTACCGACCAAAGATGAACGGAGCCGTGGAAGCAGCCAACAAAAATATTAAGAAAATTATTCAGAAGATGACAGTGTCATAGAAAGATTGGCATGAGATGTTGCCTTTTGCCTTGCATGGATACCGAACTTCGGTACGAGCTTCTACTGGGGCAACGCCGTATTCCATGGTTTATGGAACGAAAGCGGTACTCCTATTTGAAGTAGAGATCCCTTCCCAGAGAATACTAGCAGAATCAGGTTTAGAAGAATCAGAGTGGGCTCAAACACGCTATGACCAACTCAACCTTATTGAAGGTAAGCGCTTGACGACCATGAGCCACGGGCGCCTGTATCAACAAATAATGAAGACTACGTTCGACAAGAAGGTGCGCTTGCGCAAGTTCCATGAGGGGGACCTTGTGCTGAAAAAGATGTCCCACGCTGTTAAAGATAATCGAGGGAAGTGGGGCCCGAACTACGAAGGACCTTTCATTGTGAAAAAGGATTTTTCCGGAGGGGCCCTGGTGCTTACCAACATGGATGGCAATGAGCTACCTTTACCCATGAACTCTAATGTTGTCAAGCGATACTACACTTAGAATCTGGGGCAATTAAGGATATTGCTGCATGTTCTTTCATTTCTATGTGTTCTTCTTGGTTTCCCCCAGGAATTCCTGTTTGCTATAATTTTCTCGTCACGGTCTTTTAAAAAGAAGAGAATATGAGTTTGAGACTTCAGTCCTCACTTTTTGTGCTTTAAACCATGTACAGTTGTGATAACCTGAGCCTTTTCGCTCAGTCCATGGGATGCCCCAAGCGCTTAATTAAAACTGAACCTAACCAACTTTCACTAAAAAGATTATTGCATTTGAAAACACTCATGCATACGCATACGCATGCATATTTTATGATAACAGGGGCAGAATCGTCTTAGGCAGTGCTCAGATGTCGGGACGAAGCTGAAGGCAGAAACCCATCAAGGGAAAACGATAACGCAGCCACGGTGTGCCACGCAATGCCGTTTTCTACTTTCAGGTACTTAGGGACGAACGCAGGTAGAGGCTAGGGTCACGACCGATGGATCATCCTCCCTTGCCGAGCTCTGGACAAACGGAAAGTGTGGCATCCCCAAAATAATGATTGGTTTAATAGTAACGATTTAAATAACAAAAACCATGGTAAATTTTTTTTTCTTCTTTTTCTTTTTCTTTTCTTTCTCTTTTCACCATAACTAGGTTTAGAAGGAAAATCCTCACTATAGAGTCCTGAATGGCCAGTTCACAACTCTATTCGGAGTCATTTCTTTCTTACCACTCATAATCTCTAAACTATGTTGCTGTTTCAAAAGGAATAACGTACCAGCCATTACTTTAGGTCGTCACGTGAAAATAAAAGAATAAAATACGGTCGATAAACTTTTTTATAAATAAAGGTTGCTAATGCTTTCTTTTCAAATAACAAGGTTAAACATAAGTACATTCATCATTTAAAAGCTGTCCAAAATATGGGAGTTTTACAAAATACATAGTGTCATCCAGAGCAAAAGTATCCACTGTAGTAGCTTCAGCCACATGTATACAATCATCAAATACCTATACAATAGGTCTACCCATACCAAAAACAAAAGAGTAAACCTAACAGTCAGTCCTAGATACACCCACCCTCAAAAAGTATATAAAACTAGTCCGAAAAGCTGTCTGCTAGGATGAAGAGCCTCCGCTGATCGCCATCTCTCCCGGGCCACTATCCTCTGTAGAGTCTGCCTCAGATGCCGACGTGACTTCCTCGGGAGAATCCACCTCAGGAAGGGGATCCTCATCACCCTCTAGAAAGTCAAGAGCATCCACAGCAGGCTCAGGAGGTAGCTCCTCAAGATCCTCCTCAGGGTCTTCCTCGGACGACGTTACCTCGATCACTTGGACTGGTTCCACTAGACGATATGGTGTAGGCGTGGGTAGTATCCACTCCACAGTGCGCTGAAGCGTGCGCGTGGGTTCATCTGGATGCACTAATGAAGTAGCCGTGAATCGGATCGTGCCCCGAAATCGGCACCTCGTGTTGCCTTCGAGGGTCTCCCAAGCTCCCTCTAGGCATTCCATCTCCACTCGATCATGGATTAGCTGCGCCGCCATCACGATCTACAGGAAAGAAAATAAAGGGGTAGACTCTTTCACGAGAATCTAACTACGCCGCAACACAATGCGTCTCATAACCACTACATGCAAGTAAAAGGGGTATCTTAAAGCTTTTCATCTCTGGTAATCGATTACACAACCTTGGTAATCGATTACCAGAGGCCAAACTCGAATTACACAGCTTCAGGACATGAAAACCTGAAAAAGGCACTGTGTAATCGATTACACATACCTGGTAATCGATTACCAGTGACCCATTCCTCTGTGTAATCAATTACACAGACTGGTAATCGATTACCAGAGGCCTCCACAATCTCCCAGTTCCCTTTTTGAAGCCTGGTAGTCGATTACACCCCTTGGTAATCGATTACCAGAAGCTCTCCTAGCTTCCTAACCTCGTTTTCAAGCCTGGTAATCGATTACCAGAGACCATTTTAGCCTCCTGTCTTCATTTTTAAGCCTTGTAATTGACTACCCAACCTTGGTAATAGATTACCAGAGGCCATATCTCACATATAAATCAAAGTTCACAGCTGGCCAGCCACCACACAAGCCTCCTTGCTTTGTGGTCTTTGTTCCTTTTATCTGTTGACTGCCAGGAGCTCGCCTGTTTAGGTACATCACAGGTTCTCACTGACTGACTATGCCCGAGTTGGGTCGAGATTGGTCAAGCTTGGTTTTGGGCAATAGCACCCCACCTGACGTCCCCAAGGTCTCCTGACCCCCGCGACATATCTCCAGGTACCACTCTGTGGTCAACGAATAAAAGCAGGAAGTTTCACCCTTCTACACTTCCTCATCTCAAGCTTGTAGGATTATGGGGTACCCATCACATGTGGTACTAGGTGGCGGTCGGGCGATGGTGCACAACAAGTTTTCCACATCCACAAATCGCGCATAAACCCACCATCCCCTGTTGCCCACCTCCAACTGAGCTCACGTACTCCCACGTAGCCCATATCCTCGTTTTTCTCAACCCCGGGTCCCCATCCATCCTCCCAAGCTTCCCCAACATCCAGGTAATTCCACATCCAATCATCATGGACTAACAAAACCAAGCAAAACAGAGCAAAGGCAGAAAACTCTACCCAAAACACAACTCAAAATCACAGCTTTTCACATACAAATACCCCAGTAACATTTCCTTCGTTCCAATTCGTTAACCGTTGGATTGACTCGAAAATTTTACTGAAAGTCTCTAGTACATAAGTATACATTTTGACCGTTGGGATCTGCTAGCAAACATCCAGAACTCATTCTGTACTACTCTTTCCACAACCAGCAAATACATAGCATTTTTCTGCACTTATGCAAAATTCTGCTGCACAATCTCACAGCAAAATTCTGCATAAAGTGCAGATTTCGAAAATCACACTTTCCCTCATCCAATCTTGCCCAAATCAAATCCTACAAGTCCCAAATCATGTATCAATCGTGTCTAAACCAAAGTCAAGCTTCAAAACACAGCAACACAAAATCTAGGTGTCCAAAACCCCTCAATTTAATGGATTTTCTAGGTTTGAGCAGTGAAATTGAGAATGAGATAATTTTGAAGCAAACTCTCACCTCACACAAGTCTATAACATCAATTTAAACTTGTTCAAACTGGATTTACGCCTAAAATTTCACCGAATCAAAATTTGACTCTTCAACACCCAAATTTACCCTACAAATGGCTCTTTGTTCACTTTGGTCATTTGTTTTCCTCTCTAGCACAGCCCAAGCTTTCTCATAAGTCCTAAAAGACATTTCAAGCTAGGATTAACTCACTCTAACCTCCAAATACCACTAAATCCAGATTTGGCCTTCCAACTCTCAAAGACTCACTCTTTTTCCACTCACAACAACATATTCTCACCTTCCAACCCTAGGTTAACTCTACCCTTCACCTCTAACAGTTTTCCATAAGTAATTTCAGCACATAAACATCACAAGCATCATCATAAAAACCCTAAAACTGAATGGGTAAGCTTAGCTCATCCAAACATGGCAAGTTCAATATGCTTTCAACAAATTTCTTCCCAAATAACCATCATGAAGCAGAAACTTAGCAAAACTACCCATCATATCTCCCAAAATCCCATACCCACGAAAATCAAGAGAGAAAGAAGTCCACCCAAACCTGAAATTTCAAAGTCCCACACGTAGAGATGCGCTTCACGACTCCGAAAATGCCCTCCTTTCGTGATTTGGAGCAGAAATGATGGCCAAAGGTTGGAGCTTTGTTTGGAGCTTCAATGGAGAATGAAGGAGAAAGAAAAAGCAACGTGAGGGAGAGGGAGAGAGAACTTCTGAAAATGTGGGGCTGAGTGAGGAGAGAGAGTTTCTTTTTAGTTTTTTTTTATTTTAAAAAAAGGCTTTTCTCTTTTCTTTTTATTTTATTTAAGCTATGCCACATGTCTCCATTTGAGTGGATTAAAAAGGGCCCGCTTTCTCTTTTGATGTGACCCATATACAGCCACAGAAAGTGAGAAAAATCTGACCTTTTTGAAACGCTAAAATCCTACCTCGGTTTGCGTGCCATTTCTCTGGTTCCAGTCCCTCACGTTTCTCTGCACTCGTCGGGGCCAGTTTTCGAAAGTAGGCAATATATGTATCAAAACGCTCAGAATAAAACCCCGAGCATGGTTCAGAGGTTGGTTTTGTTAAATTTTAAGTTACACGCAAAACGATGATTTTTAGACTAATTAATTGAGAATTAACCCATAACCTCCTAGTTATGGATTTCTCTTCCTTAATTAGCCTAACCCGCATATCTTGCCCCCCATTATTCCTACTTCTATCAAGAACATATATGCATATACACTGAATAATACTTATATATATATATATATATATATATATATATATATATATATATATATATATATATATATATATATATATAATCATTCAAAATACATCGTTTCCAAAAATTCCGAGTAGAAATTTCCAGGATGTCACAGAAAGCGCCGCTGCAAGGCAGCCTAGTATCCTTTAAATTCCCAGTAATTATTTATTGTTGTGTTTTTAAAAAATAAATACTGGATGCCTAATATACCCTGAGGGGGTTTGAGTAAGCGAACGCCGACCTATAGAAAGCCTTGCTTATTTCTTCCCAAAAAAAAAAAACAGGTTAGCTCGCCTGGGCGAGCACCCCTGCACCTGCAAATATAAAAAACGAGGGAGGGGGAGTTTTCTGCACCCAAAACTCTCCCCCCTCACATCAAAAACACCAAGCTCACAGGAACTACGAAGACAGCAGCCCCCAAAGCTTCCATTGTTGAGTTTTTGCTTCCCTTTTCATGCTTTGTTTCAGTCCCTACAAGTAAGTGCACTTTCCGTTGGTTATTTGGCTCTCCATTGATGTGTTTTTAGTGCTTTAGTTGCTCATTTTCTGCAAAATTCGTGAAGCAATTCACATGTGAATCCATGCTTGTTTTCGCTAAATTAACGGGTTGTAAGGGATGGCCTTAGGCCTATGTTGCATTCTGGAGTAATGGGGCATGCCACATTGCCCCCATTCTCTTGCTATTCATGCCTAAACATGCGCCTACCAAGTGCTCGGTGAAATGCCTCAATGACATATGGGCATGGTTTTGTGAACTTTGGATTGTGGGGCTGTTTTATGTGCATAGGGACAACATGTAGAGGTTAAAATGAGTGCCCGAATGCGATTCTAGGCCTAGGAACCCAAGCTTTTGATTTCAATACAAGAAGGCATAAAGATGAGAGCATCGTGATAGGAATTTCCCTTTAGGCCAACGGCTGATTTTTGGGGCTGCACCATGGTTAGGATAGGTAGCTAGAGAAAAGACCCTTCAAATAAAACGTGTATATCTTGAATAGGTGGTCAAGCGCTTTATAAATGTACACACGTTTGAATGCTGCCCAAAATGAATATATGATGTGGAATTGCCTCTCAAGTGTAAATAGATGGCATGAAAATTCCTTCTAAAAAAAAAATGCAAGTGTGTGCATGACATGAGATTGGCTCTCCAATGTGCATATATGTATAAACCAATGTGAATGAAACAACAAAAAATTTGTATGTTAATAAAATACTCCAAATATGCGTAGGTAATTTTTGGTAGCAAAATACTTTGAATATGGACATGTGTAATTTTGACACAATACCTTGAACATGCATATATGAATTCTTTTCAAAAAATATATGTGTGGTAACTAGAATGTGTTGAATATGGACATGTGTAATTTTGACACAATACCTTGCGCGTGTGCATGGCCGTAAGTGTTCTTCTTTAAGGAAATATGTGCATAAGTTTGTTCTAAATCAAAAAGATTAGCATGCCGTTTTTTGCTTTAAAATAGCATTTCCTTGTAAATTAACTTTCCAAATGTTTGTCCTCGCAAGAAATGGCTCTGAAAAAGCTTTCCGCAAAGAGATCTAGGAGGGACGCCGCGGCTGAAGGGACCAGTGCCGCTCCTGAGTTTGATGGCCACTGTTTCAGGATCGCTGAGCACTAGCAGCGTTTCAAGGCCATCAAAGGATGGTCGTTCCATAGAGAGAGACGCATCCAGCTTAGGGACGATGAGTACACAGATTTTCAAGAAGAAATAGCTCGCCGACAGTGGACATCACTGGTCACTCCGATGGCTAAGTTTGACCCAGATATAGTCCTGGAGTTTTATGCTAATGCTTGGCCCACAGAAGAGGGAGTGCGGGATATGCGGTCATGGGTAAGGGGTCAGTGGATCCCCTTTGACGTAGATGCCCTCAGCCAGTTCCTGGGTGACCCGCTAGTGCTGGAGGAAGGCCAGGAGTGCGAGTTTAGTCAGAGGAGGAACAGGGCCGATGGGTTTGACGAAGAGGCCATTGCCCAGCTGTTATGCATACCAGGTCAGGATTTCGCCCAGACTGCTGCAGGGTGGCGGGTGAGGATCATGCACACCAGTATAACCACCTTGACCCAAATATGTATGACGTTGCTGCTTAGCAATGTCCTGCCCAGTGATCATAACTCCGACCTTCCTCTGCCAAAGTGTCAGTTGGTGTATGCCATCCTGACACGGATGAGCGTCCATGTGGCTCAGTTGATTGCTGATGCCATCTATTTATTTGCAGGTATGTCACCCACCAGGCACCCTCTAGACCCGGATAAGTCTAACAGGGCCCTAGGGTTTCCAAAATTGATCACGGGCCTCTGCCAGTCATTCGGGGTTCCCGTCACACCTAGTAAGGTGATCCGGCCGCCGATCACCCGAGCCTTCATTGAGAAGTATTGCACGCCTAGGCAGGCGCAGGGTGATGCACCGCAGGCCGCACATGCACCACCACCACCTCATCAGGCTGATCCTGCTGAGTCATTAGGCATGGAGCAGTATCTACAACACTTGGTTCGCCAACAGGCGGCCAACCACCAGGGGCAGGTGTAGATACCCGAGTGTCTCTACCAGCTCAGCCTCAGTCAGCAGGGCCAGGGTTTCGTTTCTTTTGCGTGCCCTACTCCAGATCAATTTAGGATTGAGGTCGCATGGCCCGGAGAATGGCCCGAGGCCCAGGCAGAGGAGGCGCCTGCAGGAGCACCCGGCGATGCAGAGGAGGCCCGCATGAATGAGGAGATGACAGACTTGCTCGGTTTCTTGGGAGGAAGCAGAGCCGCGTGACTGAGGTCACCGCATTTTTTTGACATTACTATTTTTTTTATTAGTTTGCTATTGACGTTTTTTGTTATTGTCTATATTGTTGTTGACATTACTATTTCATGTTCATATCGTTACTAACATTATTATTATTATCGTTCGTTCCTGTTAGAAATTTTTGGCATTATGGCTCTCAGTTATTTCGTCACCGTTTTTGCGACTTACCATTTCGTGCGTTTTTCGTTTACCTTGTGGTTAGACGTAAGTTGGTAGTGTGCGCCCTCGTCCGCACGACCATTTCAGAGAGAAAAAGAGAAAAAAGAAAAAGAAAAAAGGAGGAAGGAAATGAACAAATGATAAGTAACTTAAAAAAAAAGGGAAAAAGGAAAAGAGAGCAAGTAAGAAAAGAAAAAGAAGGAAGGAAAAAAGAAAATAATAAAAAAAAATAAAAAGTTGTCTAACTAAAAACAACATGCTTGTGAAAAGAGATAACTTGACCCAGGGTGAGAATGTCAATCCTTGTCCTCAGAAGAAAACAAAAAGAGAAAATTCCCAATCGAAGAGTGGGAGAAAGCAAAGAAAGGAAAGAAAATTCCTGATCAAAGATCGGAAGAAGAAAAAAAGAAATATACAGAAAGGTCTTTGGACCAGACAATATTTGAACAACACAGAATTGTGACAAGTAAACAAGAAAAGAAAGAAAACCACGACTTGAGGTGGTCCTCTCCCTTTGATTGCCAACCAAAAGCCTGTGCGTCGGTGACTTGTTTACCTCATGCTAAACAAAAACAGAAAAGGAAAAAGTCAAAAACACTCAAAGCCAAAGTTCCCACCAAATGAACCCATTCCCAAGACAAAGTCCTATTGATCCATGATCACGTATGTAGTCTTTGATTTGATAGGAAATGACTTGCAAAGCCAAGTCATGACATATCTATGGTTTGGAATTAGGATGAAACACTTATCAGTGTGAGATTGATACACTTTGAGTGATTTTATTCTATTTTTGTTGAGCCCAGTGTTTCCTCCAAATGGTCATTTAGAAGCGAAATGCTAACATCCAAAGTCTCATTTATGGTTATAAGAAAATTTCATCAGCATGCTCCCCTTCCCCGGTAGACACATTGTTTTTCATCCGAAAAGCATATGTTGCTCTGATTAGTTGGAAGTTTTCTCTCTTTACTAAAGCATGTTCGCATTTTAGTGAAGAAAACACCAAGACTATTTGTAGTCTCACAAGTTATCCAGAACTACGTAGGTCTGAGTTCCTCATTGAGGATACGTAGGAGCAAGAGCCTCCCATTTGTCGGCCGCCCCACAATCTCTGTCATACTGACCTTGGAGTCATGTGACAGGCGTAAATACCCAAGTGGTTATCCATACAAACCTTTTGCTATCTATAAGACTCAAAGCATGATAGCACGCAAAGACTAACATCGTCTTCTGCGCCTTTTGTCATCCAGAGGCGACGGGCCCGATGACATGCGGGAACCATTTGGTCTCGCACTTTTTTTTTGCTATCTCCAAGACTCAAAGCATGATAGCACGCAGAGACTAACGTCGTCTTCTGCGCCTTTTGTCATCCAGAGGCAGCGGGCCCGATGACATGCGGGAACCATTTGGTCCCACACTTTTTTTGCTATCTCTAAGACTCAAAGCATGATAGCACGCAAAGACTAACATCGTCTTCTGCGCCTTTTGTCATCCAGAGGCGGCGGGCCCGATGACATGCGGGAACCATTTGGTCCTGCACTTTTAAACTTTCTTTTGCTATCTCTAAGACTCAAAGTATGATAGCACGTAGAGACTAACGACGTCTTCTGCGCCTTTTGTCATCCAGAGGCGGCGGGCCTGATGACATGCGGGAACCATTTGGTCCCGCACTTTTAAACTTTCTTTTGCTATCTCTAAGACTCAAAGCATGATAGCACGTAGAGAATAACATCGTCTTCTGCGCCTTTTGTCATCTAGAGGCGGCGGGCCCGATGACATTCGGAGACAAATTACGGTCATCCGCACGCTCAATGAGTGATAAATGCGCAGAGACAAATTCTGCGCTCTTTGTCATTCAGGAGCAGCAAGTTGAGTAATAAATGCGCAAAGACAAATTCTGCGCCCTTTGTCTTTCAGGAGCGGCAAGTTAAGTGATAAACGCGCGGAGACAAATTATGTGCCCTTTGTCATTCAGATTTCGCAAGTCGAGTGATAAACGCGCAGAGACAAATTCGGCGCCCTTTGTCATTCGGGGACAGTAAGTCAAGAGGTATGCGGAGACAAATTAGGGTCATTCCGCACACTTTTTCTCCATCCAGAGGCGATCGTGTCCGGTGGCATGCAAAGACAAATTATGGTCATTCTGTGTCTTGCCACCCAGGCTCGATCGTGTCCAACAACACGCAGAGACAAATTATGGTCATTCTGCGTCTTGTATCAACCAAGAGGAACAAATTCAACAGTATCAGGATGATGTGTCGGTACTGATCATTTTCAAATTTTTGCAGGTTTCGCTGGCAGGGAGATTCACTGGCCGAATGGTGTTTCGCTCGAACGAAATTAGTGTCTTATCTTTACTTCCCTTTTATCTCCAATAAAAGACAAGTAAAGAGGGGCAATTATCATACCCTAATTTCGTCCGAGGACCATCCGTTGTTGGGATGTGATCCTTGTTTGACCAGTTTGAGGTACTTGGCACCCATCGTTAGGCAATTCGTGAAGTTCCGTGACATGCCAGATGTCAAAGAAGGCATTGTAGCACGATCCGTGAAGTTCCGTGACATGCCAGAAATTAAAAGGAAGTGTTAGTGCGCAATCCGTAAAGTTCTGTAACATCCCGAAAGCCCGAAAGGGGGATGATTACGTGATCCGTAAGGTTTCGTAACATTACGGAAAGAAAATAAGCATCGTTACGAAATTCGTAAAGTTTCGTAATGTTACGGAAAAAGAATTACCAAAAAAAAAAGCAAGGGGTGTATTTAGTAAAAATGGAGGTGCAAATAGAAACCAAGCCCACTTGGGCCTTCCAGGATGTTCCTCCAGAAGGCGGTTGCTTCTGGAGGAAGCAACCTAGCTCGCCTGGGCGAGCTGGGTGGCAAGCATCTCCTTCCTTTTCCTATAAATAGGGGAAGGAGGGAAGAACAAAAATGTTCAACCCTCCTGGTATCTGAGATTCACTTAAAATTAGTGAAAAAAATTGTTTCCGTGAAGAAAGTCCAAGTCGAGGCGCTTCTGTAACGTTTTCGTGGGTGATTTCGCGAAGATTTTCAACTGTTTTTCGTCATTTATTTAAGTCATTTTCTCGCCTAATCAAAAATAAAATAAATTTCCACCGATCATTCGTATTGTAACATCCTTTAATTTCTGTTAAAATAAATTCTGACCGTTCGGTCATGCCATAACCACGTTTAAAACCAAAAAAGAGGCAAAATAATAATAATATAATAAAAAAATATCTTTTGGTAAAATAATAAAAAAAAAAACAATCGGACGTTTTTCTTTGGGATTTTTCTTTCTTAATCAAATTGACTAATAACCAAAGTGAAACTAAGGCTAAAATCAATTCATAAGTCAAACTTTTGTCATTACCTAAAAAAGCCATTTTTAAGGTCCAAAGCCTTAAAATGGTATTTTCCGCCTTTATTGGTTAAACGTAGATTTCTAAAAAGCCTATAATCAACACGTAGTTTTATCACCTCCTGCAAAAATAAAGAGATCATTAATGGCCCAATGCCTTAATGTTTTCTCTCCTTTCCAAAGAATCGAAAGATTTTTTAATGGTCCAACGCCTTAAATGACCTTTCATTCAATAAAAACATATCTTGCACAAAAAAGGGGATAAAAAATAAACTTAACCAAACGCTTTGTTCACAAAGAATTACGTAGGTCTGATTTCCTTATCACAATAAAGAAATACGTAGGAGAAAGGGAAACCCCCTCGTCTAGCACAAAAAGATAAAAATATAAAAAGACATGAGAACGTAAAAAAGGGAAAATAATATAAATTGAAGTCACATTTGCACATTAGATTAAAGGTTGTCGTCTCATGTGACGGACGTGTGGGGTGCTAATACCTTCCCCGTGCGTAAATACAACTCCCGAGTCATTCACTTAAAGTTTGAAGACCACGTCTTTTCCGGTTTTTTCGATGTTTTTCTCAAATAAACGTTGGTGGCGACTCCGAGCGTATTCCTTTCTTGGAAGACGCTCTCGTGAGTCACGCGTCGCACTCCCGCCGAAGGGTAGGTTGCGACACATATTAAGGACATAAAAATCAACAGGAAAAATAAGTTCACCAACCCGAACGAGCACATCCTCTATGAAACCAGCGGGGTAAGCAACAATTCTATTTGCCAAATGAATCACCACATCTGTAGATTCCAAATTAATCACCACATCTGTAGATTGCAAAAGAAAATAAAAAAATGAAAAAGATGAAAAAAATAATAATGAAGATAGGAGTAGAATTGAAAAAGCTAGAGAGAAGAAGAGAGAAAAAGCTGTGAATGAAGGTGCGGAAGTACCATATCCTGTGGTACCTTCCAAGAAGGAGAAGGAATGCCATTTGGCGAGATTTTTAGATATTTTCAAGAAACTAGAAATAACCATGCCCTTCGGAGAAGCTTTACAACAGATGCCATTCTACTCCAAGTTTTTAAAGGATATGTTAACAAGGAA
Source organism: Glycine max (assembly GCF_000004515.6). NCBI lineage: Eukaryota > Viridiplantae > Streptophyta > Magnoliopsida > Fabales > Fabaceae > Glycine > Glycine max. Next base: position 28,885,381 of record NC_038243.2, read on the forward strand.
ACACAAGTATATTCACTAGGAAAACATTTTTGTGGAAGGAAATTGTAGTGTTGTGGTTTAAGCTACTTTCCTTGATATATGTCTAATGCCTAACTTCATCTAATTGTACAGGTTACATTTTATTCTTCTCTTTGAATAACTGCATGCTTTGTGAAAGACAAGTGATGAGGGCATTTTGCTTCATTCTTCTATCATGCAATTAGTAACTTTTGTTGCATACACCTTTGTACATAGTCACTGCATGTTATTGTCACTTGGGGACCAATGAGCTATTCTTTATTTGCTTGAGGACAAGCAAAACTGTAAATTTGGGGGAGTTGTTAGTCGATGAATACGACTAACTTTTGTGTATAAAACTTGTGTAAATTGTATCAAACTCCTCCAATTTATGGTTGTTTTGTAGTATTGTAGTTACTTTTTGTTAAAGATAGGTAACAAATACTTACTACTTCCATTTTGTGTGGAAGCAATGCTTTTCAAGATTATTTTGATGATGCCAAAGACTCAAGTCAAGAATCAAGAGTCAAGCAAGTTTCAAGAATCAAAGAGTCATTCAATCAAAGCAAGTTTCAAGAATCAAAGCGTCGTTCAATCGAAGCAAGTTTCAAGAATCAAGATTCAAGAAAAGAATCAAGAGAAGACTCAAGATATGCAAGAACCATTAAGTGAAGTATCAAAAGAGTTTTTCAAAATATTGAATAGCACAATTTTGTTCAAAAGAATTTTTCACAAAATCTTTTACCTAAGTGTTTTACTCTCTAGTAATCGATTACCAGAAGGTAGTAATTGATTACCAGTAGCCAATATTGTTTTTCAAACTGATTTACAAAGCTGTAATTGATTACCATGAGCATGTAATCGATTAGCAATGTTTTAAAATGTTAGATTTCAAATTTCAAGAGTCACAACTAGTGATAAAACATTTTCAAATCATTTAAACTTGTGTAATCGATTACACAATACTTGTAATCGATTACCAGAGTTTCTAAACATTTTGATTTTCAAATTTAAACAAGAAGAGTCGCATCTGTTGATGTGTAATCAATTACACCTTGATGGTAATCGATTACCAGTGACTGATTTAGAAAAATAAATTACCAAAAGTCACAACTCTTAAAGTGACTTGTTTTTGAAGAGTTTTTCAAAAGTCACAACCTTTAAGTGACTAGTTTTCAAAAGAGTCACAACTTTTAAAGTGACTAGTTTTCAAAAAGAGTCACAACTTTTAAAAAGTGACTAGTTTTAAAGAAATTGCCAAGAGTCACAAACTTTAACTTGAGTCATCAAATGATTATAAATATGTGACCATGGCACGAATTTCAAAACTAAGACTGAAAAAGACTGATTATTTTCATGATTAACAGATTTCTTTCATAGAGTTTTTGTTAAATACTTTCTCTTCCAAGAAATGTTCATTGTTCAAAAACTTGTGCTACTCTTCTTCTTCATTCACTTCTTTCTCTTGCCAAAAGATTCAAAGGACTAACCGCCTGAGAATTCTTTTGTTTCTTCCCTTCTCCCTCTTGACAAAATATTTCAAAGGACTAACCGCCTGAGATATCTTTTGTTTCTTACAAAAGATTTCAAAGGACTAACTGCCTGAGGTATCGTTTTCCCGTTCCATTTATACAAAAGATTTCAAAGGACTAACCGCCTGAGATATCTTTTGTATCCCCCGCACAGAGAATTCAAAGGACTAACCACCTAAGAATTCTTTGTCCTAACACATTGGAGGCTACATCCTTTGTGGTACAAGTAGAGGGTACATCAACTTGGGTTGTTATATTGAGAGCAAGAGAGGGTATATCTCTTGTGGATCAGTTCAAGTGGAGGGTACATCCACTTGGTTGTTCAAAGAGAACAAGGGAGGGTACATCCCTTGTGGATCTTTGCTTGTAAAGGATTTTACAAGGTTATTGGAAATCTCAAGAACCGGTGGTTGCTTGGGGACTGGATGTAGGCACGGGTTGTGGCCGAACCAGTATAAATCTTGTGTTTGTCTTCTTCTTTCCTACACTCTTTATCTTTCCGCTGTGTACTTTTTATTTATGCTTTACTTTTGTCTAAGTTATTGTTTATGTTCTTTACTTTCTCATAACTTAGTAGTAAAACCTAATTGAATCTAGTAAGATTAAGAAGGATAATTTTTAATTAGTCAAGATACATTAATAATTAATTCAACCCCCCTTCTTAATTATTCCGAGGCCACTTGAACCAAAATTTTGTGTGTTTAATAATCATTTCCTCTCAATCTCAGGCTAATTAGGCAAGTTTGTGAAGCGCTGATTTTTATCCTCTCGCTAAGCCAATCTTCTGGCTTAGCAAGCCAACTGCTGAGCGCAACACTCCTCGGCTAAGCGCAAGGAAGAATTTGGAAGAAGGATGAGTTGTGCATGTTCGCTGAGCGAAGGGTCATCCCGCTAAGCGCACTGCTTCAGTCCATCCGCTGAGCGAGAAAAACACACGCTAAGCCGAAATCCACTAATGCACACTGAGCGGTCCATAATCGCGCTAAGCGTGCTAGCACAAACAAAGCCACCTATTTAAGCCTGAAATCAGATTTTGGAAAGGGAGTTTGGCCTTTTCTTGAAGCTTATGCATGTCTAGAGATTTCTAGAGAGAGAAAGGTCCAGGTTCTAGAGAGTTTTGAGATTTTGTTGTGCGAAGACCTACAGAGAATCGAGCTTGAAGAGGAAGTCGTCCTAAGAGCATGAGATGAGTCTGTGAGTGATTGTGAGGTTCTAAAGGTGGAGGAGACATCCTCACAGCTTGTATTTCTTCAATCCTTCATTTTTCTCTTCTCTTTGTTGTAAAGGAAGCTTCCCAGTTATGGAGAGCTAAATCTTCTGTTGGTTCTTCCTTGTAAGTACTTCATGTAAATACCTGTATATCTATTTAATGATGTTTTGTGTGTTCACTGTGCTATCAGAACTTCATTCTATCATGCTTTTGCCTTGATCACATAGATGCATGTGTTGTTAGGATCATTCAACAGTGGAAACTGGTCTGATTCTTAGAACTTGATAGGATAGGGCTAGTTTATCTTATTATCACAAGGGATCGGGGTACGGTAACCTAGTTGTTTGTATGTTTGTCTTAATGCGGTTCTGGTCGAGTTTAGTCCAACAAGAGGAATCTGAGGACAATGCTTGATCAGGATTAGGCTAGACTATCATGACGAATCGGGGTTTACCAGTTCAGGAGACACCATAGAGCACATGAGCATTGTTAGGTAGAGAATATCCTTTTAACATCAGGCACCTATTAGGAAGACCAATGTGTTGTCTACTTGTCTTTACGCATCATTACTCATGTGATTTTCCTTTTAATAGTTAGTTTACATACTTTTTCATAGTCAACACATCTCCTTGCATACTAGACACCTATTCACTGAAGTAGCTTTACCAAGTAACACAAGTTCCCCGAGAGTTTGATACTCGGTTCTTACCATTTTATACTACTTGTGCGATCCGGTGCACTTGCCGCGACCAAACACATACATCCCCATAGTTAGGTTCCTTGACCCCAACTATGGTATTAAAAGTCATAAATTATAATAAACTCCCCTCACCTATCGTGAGTTCTCCGTCAATTCCTCTTTGTGTCGCTCAGAGACCTCTTTTGTTCATGTTTGTCAATCCAAACACAAGGTTCTATAAACCAAATTGAAGGAAATTTAGTATAGAGTTCAAAAACAAGGTTAATAACAACATTCAGGGTCTATTACCCCTGTCAAAACATAAAGGGCTAAGGGGTGTTTCGGATTCTACTAAAAAAAGATGTCATTTTGAAATTCCGATCACGCCAATGTGACTAGAGTTCAGTGAAGGTCACGAAAATAACATTAATTTTATAAAAATATAACTTTTACAACGTCTCATTTTCAAGGGTTTTCGAAGCAAGTTTAAAAACACCCTATTACAGTACCCAAAACACAAGAGACACTAAGAGAAACTCAAACTAACTATGAGAAAGGCTTAAAAGTCAATATTACCTCAGAGAAGCTACGAAATAAAAGATTGAAGTATTTTTCTCCATCGAATCCTTGAGGTGGATTTTGAGGATTTCGCTCCGATTAAAACGTTCCTCTTGGTGTGGTGGTTTGGCGGCAAGCAACGGTGGCTCGTGGTGGCGGCCAATGGTCTTGGTTGGTGGAGAAGAAGGTGTTACGTTTTAGGTGAGCATTTGGAGAGAAGGGGAGTGAAAAATCATGTTTTTCACACTAAAAAACGTATTTATAATCTACAGATCTCGCTTAGTGAGACGAGCTCGCTAAGCGGGAGTCTACTTTTGGTGCTAAGTGCGACAATTTGCGCTGAGCGCAATTCCTCTTGTGCTAAGCGCAACAATTCTCGCTTAAGTCAAATCATAGGGAAATGTCTTAGGAACTTCCAGCCCAAATTTGAAGACAATCCAATGGTTAATGAATCGTAGATCTTGCTTTTACCGGAATAGGTTTATTTGAAATTTGAAATCTCATAATTTCAACTTAGGTCAATAAAACTCCACATAAATCAACACCCACATCAAGAAAATCACACATGACTAATTGACATCATACCTCAACTCATTCAAGTCAATCATATAATCAAATAACATGACGAATACAATTAAACATCTATTTATAATTAGCGAAATTTTAGGGTGTTGCATATGCAACTGTAGTTGAGAAGCTATCACATCTATTTGCTTAATATATTCATTTGTATATGTTAATATGTATTCCTTTATGTCATTGTAATGACTTGCAACAATGAAGATAACCAAATAATGATTTTGAGGTAAAGACATTTTCTTGTAGTACAAGTAAATGGTTTGTATTTATAGTCTTTCAATGGTAGGAATAAGTTAATGACTTTTACCTACAGTTAGAACTTGTAGGTGCAAGTTAATGTTTTTACATACAGTTAGAGGTTGTAGATATAAGTTAATGACTTTTACCTATGCACATTGTGAATTGTAGGAATCATATATAGTGACAATCAAATGTAATCATAGGTGAAGGTAAATCTGTAGGTAAAACCTCTATTGACAAATTATAATCCATCACTGTACGCCTCCTTAAAGTTAACGGTCAAAATGTCCGTAGGACAAAATTTTTATTACATCTACCTACGCATTTTTAACATCTAGTGATGGTTTTTGTTCGTAGTCATAAGTCATTTTTCTTGTAGTTTATTTTATAAATAATCTAGCTTTACCTAATCTACAAGTCTCATGAACAATCAAATTAGTATCGACTTTGGTGCCTTGTTTTATAAATAATCTTGTTAGTGCATATTTATTTGTCATTATAGTGCATAACTCTAATGCATTAAGCAAGCGAGTTTTCTTAGCATTTAAAAGGACTAATGGTGCACATGTGTTATCTTTTATCGACGATTATTTTATTGAAGTTCAAATATAAGATTAAATTCATTTATGTGATTTTTTTTTTTTACTTTTGTTACACTTGTGTGCTTTTGATAGTGGTTCAGCAGAAAATTTCTAGGAAAATGTTTAAATCTTTATTAAATAAAAGTCATTAAAAAATTCCATTAATTTGTTATAAGTTAGTCTAATTGTCTTTTATAAGAAATAATTTTTTACTTGTTATAAGTTGCAAAATATTTTACTTGTTAACCTGAATCTGATACAATTTTTAATGAGAAACACTTTATGTCAAGTGCAAATGACATGTGAAATGACATTTGCATAGAAAGGGATATTCCAAATAATTTGACATTTTATACAATGGATGCCCAAGATTGTACTAAATGAAGATAATGAGATCTTATATACATGCTATGCAAAATTTAAGGCATTCTTTATTTAAAAAAAAATACTTAGCTAGTCATTCATAATATGATAGGAATCCAATTTTCCTTTATTTTCTTTAAGAAGTCTATGACGATACTAAAATATCGACGATAAATGTTATGCAAAAACATTAAATAAAAAGCTCAAAAGCATCTTCAACTTTTATCTTTGATAAAAGACAAAACACATACCATTGAATATTTTATATTATTGAATTGTTGTTTAGAAAATTGACTAAGATTCCTCCACAAATTAAAAACAATGGTTTTTCCAAGAGAGTTTTATATATTTATTCCTTTATTTGATTCAATAAGACTCAAAATGATCTCATAAAATAGAATAAGGGACACCTTTCTTTTATTCTCCAATTTTATACATGTCAAGCATGAATCATATATGTTCACACTATTATTGATGGCTAGACTATCCTATTGGATCCCTTGATTCTTACAACCTTAAAACACATTTTTTTAAAATGTTTCATTAAGTAGATCTGTCCATTCCTGTCTTTGTCATTGGATCCTCTGAAAATGAATGACCTGCAAAGTTAAGCACATAATTTTAATATAGGAAGAAAATATGAGTAAGATATAACATATATGAAAGAGATAAATAGAAAACAAATACCAATTTGAATTTAGCCTTTGACATATCTTGTAAGTTTTACTTATGATGTGAAGATGGAATCTAAAACCCAATGTTTACTAAGCGAATGTTGTGATTTTTGAAATAATATAGATATGAAGAGGTGACTAAAATATGAAACTCTATGTTTGTAAAGAGAAATGGGTTTTTTATATAGGAAAGAGTGGACATTAAATTAACGAGAGAAATTTTTTTATGTCAAATACTTCAAATTAGTTAGAAATGACATGATATTTACAATCTCACTAACATTTACCATACATATTTTGAAATCCAATTGAATAAGATTTGAATAAACTCAATTTGATATTAAAAATATTAGATATCCAACTGAAATTTATATGAATGTTTTATATTCAATCGTAAAAAAACTACTTTACCTTTGTAGACAATTTTTTTTCATTAATTTCAACTTTTATACCTGATTCTTTGTTTAAATGTTTACAAGCACAATATCCTTCATAGCAGAATACGACTGATGGGCCACACTTCATAAAACGAATGTTGCGAATGCAATCCTGCTTTGTTTGACACGGAACTATAGTTATCACTTGATCCTTTGTTAATTGTTCATTTGACAATGAATCACCTGTAAGTTAAATGTAAGATTTCAATACAAGTAGATATGAGGAAAATATAACATACAATGAGAAAGAGATAATAGGAAACAAATACCATAGCAGGCCTCTATGGCAAGAATCACAAAGAAAAGTGCTAATTTGAATGACTTCATGGACATGTCTCCTAGGTTGCAATCTACGACGATGAAATCTAAAACTTGAAGTTATGAGAATTTTGTGTTTCCTAAAATAGAATTGATCTTTTGATTATTTATAGAAGAGGGTAGACTTTATATTAATGACATGTGTTGTTATGAATAGTTAGAAATTCATTGTTGTATGCAACTGCACATGAAGTAGTAACGTGGACTATCAAACCATTTCAAAACATATAATGCTTAATAAATATAATATTTAATGTCATTCAATGTTATATTATTTAAACATTAAATAAATAATATAAGTTCAACTTTATTGTTTTTTTGGTCGAACTTATTTAATGTAGTCCATAACCGTCTATGAAATACTTAAAATATTCAATAAATATATTATATTTAATGAATATTTAATAAATATCATATTTGAAATATTAAAACATATGTTTATATTTATGTAATTTAATAAATAAATAATTTTAATGGATATACACTGTTACATTGTCAACCAATTAAAAACCATAATTTGTATTATTTTTAAATTAATCTAGTTAATACAAGTCACCAAACTATAGTGGAACCAAAAACGTATCAAGTGTCTGGACCCTTAAAGATGTTTTGATCTTAACAAAGTTAATTAAAATTTGTGAAGAATTAATGTTTGTTAATAATACAAATATAAATGATTTTGGACTCTAACCATCCACAAATCTTACATATATCGCTTTTTGATTAGTTTAAGTTATTTGTGTTTTTTTATGTGTCATACCTTAATTTCATCTGGGGATCATTGTTTGTCGATATTCGACCTTCTTTTGACCACTCTAAAATGTTTAACACCCACCATCATAGAATCCGTAAAGTTTCGGAATGTTTCAGAGAGAAATCGGTCAAAAACACGAAAACGGAAGTGTGTATTTAACAAAGTGGGGGTGTGTAAATAGACTGTTACACCCTAATTTCATATGGGGATCATTGTTGATCGCTTTGGAAGGCTTAACATCCATCACCATGGAATCTGTAAAGTTCCGTAAGGTTTCAGAAAGAAAACAGCCAAAAAATAGAAAAATAGGGGGGTGAACTTCTTAGGATGGGGGTGTAAATAGAAATTTTTAAATCTGGGCCCATCTAGAGGTTTCTGGATTTTTTTCTTCCTTCCTGGCTAAGCAACCAGCTCGCCTAGGCGAGCAGGGCAGCAAGCACCTCCCTGCTTTTTCTGAAAATGGACCTCCGAGGCTTTCGTAATGCTTCCGTAAAATTTCCGTAACCCTGGGTAAGCCTTTTCCACTTAAGATTGGTGAGAGGAAGGACAAAAAAGAATAAAATCAAGTCTGATAGGCTTCCGTAATACTTCCTTAACTTTTCCATAAAATACGAAAAAGGGGGGGAACTTATGAATTTGGGGGTGCATCAGGAAACTTCCAAAGGAAGCCACCTGCTCGCTTGGGCGAGCTGGGCAGTAACCTCCTCCCCCTTTCTCCTATAAATAGGGGAAGTGGGCTATTCCAAAGGGTCCTTGACCCCTATGCTATGCATTTCAGCTGTTTTGAGTGAAAAACTGTGTTTCCGTGAAGAAAATCCAAGCTGAGGTGCTTCCGTAAAGCTTCTGAGACGTTTCCGTGAAGATTTTCCATCGTTCTTCATTGTTCTTCGTACGTTCTTTGTGTGTTCTTCGGTCTTCAACCAGTAAGTTTTTGAATCCGAGACTTTCAATTCATTTCTTGTTTTGTTGGCTTTCATCTTCATTTCGTTCACTTTCGGTTTTCTTTTCTTCCGCTTTTAACTGTTTATTTAAGCCGTTATCTCACCTAATAATTGATAAAATGAATTTCAACCGATCATTTTTTATGTAATGACATTTAATCATTGTTAAAGATAAATCTAACCGATCGTTCATGCTGTAACCTCGGTTAAACCAAAAAAAGAAAAATAATAATAAAATAATCAAAATATCTTTGAATAAAATAATCAAAAAAATCAAATCGGACATTTTTCTTTGAAAGTTTCCTTGAATGAATTGACTAATAACCAAAGTGAAACTAAGAATAAAATTAACTCACAAACTAAGCTTTGTCCGCAAAAGTCACTTAAAACCATTTTAAGGTCCAACGCCTTAAAACGGTCCTCTTTGCTTTTATCGGTTAACATGGACCACTTTTGCAAGAATTACATAGATCTGAGTTCCTCATCACAAATCGAGGATACGTAGGAGCAAAAGCTCCGCTTTTGTCGACCACCCCTTTTAAAAAAAAAACAAGAGATCGTTAATGGTCCAATGCCTTAATGTTTCTCTTCTTTCAAAACCAAGAGATCGTTAATGGTCCAACGCCTTAACGTTTCTCTCCTTTCAAAACTAAGAGATCGTTAATGGTCTAACGCCTTAACGTTTCTCTCCTTTCAAAATCAAAAGATTGTTTAATGGTCCAATGCCTTAAATGACCTTTGTTTAATTAAAACCTATCTTGTGAAAAAAAGATAAAAACAACTTAACCAATGTTTAGTTCTGAAAGAACTACGTTGGTCTGATTTTCTCATTGCAATTGAGGATGCGTAGGAGTGAGGGAAACACCCTTGTCGACCACAAAAAGATAAAAAATACAAAAGGCCCATAAATAGCTAAAAAAAAAACATTAAAAATGGAAAATACATAAAAACATAAAAAGGGAAAAATACATAGTTTTGGAAGTCATATTTTCACACTTGATTAAAGGATGTTGTCCCTTGTGACAGACGCGTGGGGTGCTAATACCTTCCCCGTGCATAAAAAAAACTCCTGAACCTTTCACGATTAAAGTTCGTAGACCACACGTTCTGGGTTTTCTGACGTGTCCCTCGAATAAACGTTGGTGGCGACTTCGCGCGCCTTCCTCCCTTGGAAGATGCACCCGTGAGCCCCGCGTCGCCCTCCCGCCGAAGGGTAGGTTGCGACAGTTGGCGACTCCACTAGGGATTGTTTTTAAGAGAGTTAGGCCTTCTAATCTTGTGCAATATCTTGTTTTCCCTTTTAACAATTTCTGTTTACTCCCTTTACGTTCTTGTATATAACTCTTTGACGCTTTTAATGTGCTTTTTAATTATGCATGAGATAGATATTTATTCATTTGATGCACACAAACACCAACACTATTTGCACACACGGGGAGTTGGAAAAAGGGGGGGGGGGCCTACACCTGGGTCCATGGGAACATATGAAGCGGAGGTGAATCTATGGTCATGCTAAGTCTCCGACTTGCTTTATGATAGTGAAACCTCATCTAGAGTTTTTCTCTTCGATGATATATTGTCACTGGTAGTCCCTACTACCACAATGTTGATATCAAGGGAATAATATCTCTAGAAACCGTTTAGGGAGATATGACCACCTTGGGAATTATCTCTAAAAGCCTTTAAGTTCCTCCCATTTAGGTCCCTAAAATAGGGGCACAAAGCGAACACGTTGCGTGCCTTTTAAACACTGCCATGCATATAACCTAAATGTCATGTACGCCTTTGTTGTATGATTATTTGTGGATATTGACGTATTGTATACATCCTGGTGTTGCACTTTTGCGCGTCTACATCATGTCGTCACGCACGCTTTGTGTGTTGGTCTCGTCTTTTATCACGGGAAGCTAGAAGGTTCATATCACCTTCTTAACTGCACACATGGGGCACTGCACCCCCGAATGTTGCAAGTAACAAGAGGTGGTTTTCCAGGCTCTCGTGTCCGTAAATGCATTCATATCATGCATCGCATAAGCATCTCTTCATGGCATCATGGACATATCGTTCTTGCATTTGTCACTTATCATTTCATGCATTGCATTTTGCATAAGTCATTTCATTTCCATGCATCTGCATCTAACATGCTTTTTGCATACCTTTTATTTTCATCTTTACTCATGCATGATCCTTGCGCTTTCCTCTGCAAAACAAAAACAAAAAAAGGGAAGCATGAAAGTTTACACTACACTCTTAGATGCATGTGTTAGGTACCATGAGCCAACCATGGTGGGATCATAAACCGGTTTCTCTTAAAAAAACAAAAATGATTGGACATGGTACCTAATGCATGGCTAACTAGGAAACGAGGTTTCTTTGGGCATCTCAATCTCATAATTACATTTTCCATGCATAGCATAAGTATGCTCGAGTCATTCATCTCTATGAAATGTTGTCGAAGTATTGGCGATGAAAATTTCTTTTCCTTGGATTATGGGGTTGAACCAGGCTCAAGCTTTTAAGAAAAGGTTCGTCAAATCAAGTTGAAGTATGGAAGTAACCATCTTACATTGCTACTTTGTCTACTGCCAAACAAATTTAGGACTGTTGATGTCCCTATTACTTCTAGTTTCACTTTGACAAAGATGTCATGGACCATGTTGAAAATCTAAATTGATTCAACCCCATGTCTTGCGTGAAAATTCGCAATACTTCAATCGTGCATCATTCGCATACATCCATGCTTTTCATTGGTTGCATTGCTCATTGCATTCTTTCCTTGAAAACCAAATTGTAATCATTGTAATCAAATGAAAGAATGCGCTTTACGGAGCCCTTACCAAACCCGTGCTAGAGCTAGAGTAATGGGTGAAGTAGAGGAGGTACAAGAATAGATCAAGGCTGACATGGAGGCCTTGAAAGAGAAAATGGCCACAATGATGGAGGTCATGATGAGCATAAAGGAGATAATGGAGGTCAATGCGGTTGCAATAGTCGCTACCATCACCATTGCTGAGGTGGACCTGACCCCCCCATATGGCCTCAACAAAATAAATCATCCAACCTTAGATATGGTAGGTCTGGAAGGCAAAGAGTTAGGAGGTACGGCGCGGCCCTCATTTAGTGCAAAAACCAAGCATGCCTTCCCGCCATATGGCTTGCCTCCCAACTATACACCACCCAATGTGGCGTACACTTCGGGTGAAGATGTCAATAATTCTGCTCCCATACTCATTGAAAGCCGACAACCTCAAATTGATCATGCACATGTCTCTCAACCCATGGGGGAGACATATGAAATACCCCACCATAATCTAGCCGACTTCGAGCCTTGCCTCAGATATGCCACTGAAGGGAAAGCAGTTGGTGGTATACCCCTGCAAAACACTTTAGAGGGCCCTCAATTTCGCCCCCAACCACAACCCTTGCATTCCACAACAGGTAAAATCCCTCCTGCTATGGCAGAAATGGGAAAGTTGGATAATCTAGAGGAAAGGCTCAGGGCCATTGAAGGAGGCAGAGATTATGCCTTTAAGAGTTGTTCCTAGTACCCAATGTCGTCACCCCTCCCAAGTTCAAGGTGTCAGACTTTGACAAGTACAAGGGAACTACTTGCCCCAATAACCATCTAAAGATGTATTGTCGGAAGATGGGGACATATGCAAAAGATGAAAAACTTCTGATACATTTCTTCCAAGAAAGTCTTACTGGGGCAGCTGCCACCTGGTATACTAACTTGGAACCTTCCCGAGTCCATTCTTGGAAGGACCTAATGGTTGCCTTTGTTAGGCAGTATTAGTACAATCCTGATATGGCTTCGGATAGGATGCAACTACAAAACATGGATAAAAAGGGGTATGAATCCTTCAAAGAATACGCCCAAAGGTGGAGGGATCTGGCAACCCAAGTGGCGCTCCCAATGATGAAAAGGGAGATGATAACAGTGACAACAGACACATTACCAGTATTCTACTATGAAAAGATGGTGGGCTACACACCTTCACGCTTTGCTGATTTAGTTTTCACCGGCGAAAGGATCGAAGTTGGTCTGAAAAGAGGCAAATTTGATCATCATGCTTTGACGAATGAGAAAACTGGGGCAAATGAAAAGGGTGAGAATGAGGGAGAAACCCATGCTGTGACTGCCATTCCTATACGGCCAAGTTTCCCACCAACCCAACAATGTCATTACTCAACCAATAACAACCCTTCTCCTTACACACCACTCAGTTATCCACAAAAGCCATCCCCAAATCATCCACAAGGCCTACCTGCTTACCACACGCCCAATGCCAAACACCACATTTAGCACAAACCAAAACACCAACCAAGGAAGGAATTTTGCAGCGAAAAAGCCTATAGAATTCACCCAAATTCCGGTGTCCTATGCTAACTTGCTCCCGTATCTACTCGATAATTCAATGGTTGCCATAACCCCCGCCAAGGTTCCTCAACCTACATTTTTCCGAGGATACGACTCGAACACAACATGTGCTTATCATGGAGGGGCCCCGGGGCATTCCATTGAGCATTGTGGGACCCTAAAGCATAAGGTGCAAGGTCTAATTATGTTGGCTGACTGAAATTTGAGGAGAATCGCTTGTGAATCATAACATTGACAAGCGATACCACACATGGGGCAATTTGAAGGTTGTTTTTAGATGTCTCTAATGACTCATTAGGATTTTCAAGTTTATGCCATTATTGTAAACCATAGTTACAATGCTAATGATATGGATAAATTTGACATCCTTGTCTCTCTCATCCTCTCACAAAAGCAAAAGCATAAATAAAGTGAGGAACTTACTTGGATCAGAAGTGCTTCGTGAAGATTAACAAAAGATGCACGAAGAATGCACAAATGCAATGCGCAAATATTTGGGAGAGAGAGGTTGCAGGAGATGCGTTTTAGAAAATCTGAGTAAATGTGAGTGTAACTGCTGTTACACTCACTTATCTATTTTTTGACCAACTCGCTTAGCGAGTGCGGCTGCTGAGCGGCAGTGAGAGATGTCTGGTTTCTCAATACGCTCACTTAGCGGGCTGTTTCGCTGAGCCCAAGCCCAAATTTTGAAATTCAATTTCTTTTATTGGGCTTAGCGCAAATGGACGCGCTCAGCGAGTTGTGCAAGTGAAAATTCCTGCAACTCTCACTAAGCCAGGCTCATGGCCAACTTAGCTGATATACTTCATGCTACATACAGAGGGGTATGTGCTTAGCACATAAGTGCACACTTAGCACTATCTAGGCCGCAAAGAACAGGGCTTAGCGCAAGGTGACTGCGCCTAGCCACCAATTCAGACCATGCTGAATTTGGCTTAGCTCAGCCATGATCAGCTTAGGTAGCCCAAATATATAAAGATGCAGGGGTTGATGCGCTTAGTGCCATTACAACGCGCTTAGCGCATTGAAGGCATGCGCTCAGCCAGAGGGCTGCGCTTAGCGAGAGGACTATTTTTGAGAAAAAAATTTCTATGTTAAGATCAGTCCCCTTTTAAAAGAAACCCCTATATCTATCATTAAAAACAAGCTAATAAACCCCTTTTTTCAATGATCACCAAGAAAATTCTAACTTATGTAATGCATTAAAACAGAATGAAAGAAATCAACACTGGGTTGCCTCCCAGGAAGTGCTTCTTTAACGTCATTAGCTTGACGCATATACCTCATTGGGTGATATCCACTTTGTCCTTTAACTTCAGGACCTCCTTACAACCCTCCATCACTTGCAAGCAGACATTCTAATCCGACATAGGCTTGTCTTCTTCAAATAGATCAAAATTGATCTTCTGATCTTTAAAACCCATTTCCAATGTCTTTCTACCCATGTCAACTACACAGCTTGTAGTTAACATAAAGGGTCGTCCCAAAATGATGGGAACCTCATGGTCTTCCTCCAAATCCATGACCACAAAGTCAGCTAGAAAGATCATCTGCTTAACTCTTATTAGAACATCTTCAATTACCCCATAAGGCCTTGTGATGGATCGATTAGCAAGTTGTAAAGTCATTCTGGTGTGCATGATTTCCAACTCTCCCAACCTTCTACACATGGAGAGTGGCATTAAGTTGATACTGGCTCCCAAGTCAATGAGAGTCTTTCCCACCGTGACTTCACCTATTGAACAAGGAAAAGTCACACTTCTAGTGTCCTTGTGTTTTGGTGGAAGGATCTTCTGTATCATAGCACTACAGTTGCCTTCCACAACAATATTCTCCTGGTGAACGTATTTGTGCTTCCTTGTCCACATATCTTTCAAAAACTTTGAGTAGAGTGGCATCTGTTGCAAAGCTTCTCCAAAGGGCATAATTATTTCCAGTTTCCTGAAAATGTCTAGGAATCTCGCCATATGGCGGTCCTTATCTTTCTTGGAAGGTACCATGGGATAGGGCACTTCCGTACCCCTATCTGAAGCTTTTTTCTTTCCTGTTTTCTCTTTCTTTTTCACTCCTACTCTTTTCTTCATCTTTATTTTTTTCAACTTTTTCTTTTTCTTCTTTTTCTTTGTCTTTTCCTTCCTCTATTTCTTTTTCTTGGTCTTTTTATTTCTTTCTCTTCGACCATTATTTGTTTTTCCCTCATATGACTTATTGCATCTGTTACCTCATTCTTCTTTTTAACAGTAGTGTCCTTCAAAGCAACAACATCTTCATCCTCAGCAGCCACAAGCTTCCTGCTTCATGTTCCAACAACTTTACACTCTTCTTTGGGATTCATCTCAGTATTTGCCCCAAAGCTGTTGGATGACTTCTCAGCTAACTGCTTGGCCAGTTGGCCCACCTGAATCTCAAGGTTTTTCAGTGATGACTCAGTACTCTTATGGTTGGACATGGTCACTTGCATGAATTGAGCCAGGGTTTCTTCCAGTTTGGTAGTCTTCTGGAAAATATTTGGCCCTTGTTAAGGTGGCCTGTTGGAAGGTCCACCCTGGTCCTTATTGAATTGATTGCCAGGGTGTCATCTCCATTGTCCTTCCTGGAAACCTGAGAATCCTCCTTGGTTGTATCCTTGCCTTTGTTGATTCCCCATGTAACTAACTTCCTGCATTTGTTCTTCTAAAGGAATACAGTGGCCGAATTCATGAGCACCACCACAAATGGTACAACCTGTAACCTGCAAAACAGAAGACTGTGAAGGTTGACCAGTAGATAATTTAGTTGGCAACTTACCAATTGTTTCTGTTAAGATCTCAAGTTTCTTAGAAAGAAACTTATTTTGTGCCAACACAACGTCTTGTGATGATAACTCCAATAAGCTCTTCTTGGCGGGTTGATGCACTCTATCACGTAGAATAGCATGATCACTGGCAGACATATTTTCAATCAACTCAGTTGCTTCCTTAGGGGTCTTCAGCTTTATCTTTCCTCCCGCTAAAGCATCTAACAACTGTTTGGATTGTGGTCTCAGCCCATCTATGAATATATTCCGCTGAGTTGGCTTAAAGAGTCCATGAGTGGGAGTCTTCCTTACCAAACCTCGAAATCTCTCCAATACTTCACTCAGGGATTCATCTGGGAACTGGTGGAATGATGAGATTGCAGCCTTCCCTTCTGTAGTCTTTGACTTGGGGAACTATTTTTTTAGAAACTTTTCAACCACTTCCTCCCATGTCTTCAGACTGTTTCCCTTAAATGAATGAAGCCACCTTTTGGCCTCTCCTGCCAAAGAAAATGAAAATTAGTTGAGTCTGATAGCATCATCTAGTACTCCAGCAATCTTCACAGTGTTACAGATTTCTATGTACGTTGGCAGATGTACATAGGGGTCCTCATTGGGTAATCCATGAAATAAGTTCCCTTGTATCAGATGAATCAAAGAATGAGGATAGTTGATGTTGTGAGCTTGGACTTCAGGACGCACAATACTTGTAAAGAATTGCGGCACTGAGCTACTAGAATAATCCTCAAGGGTAACCCTTTGCTGGTGTTCATCAGCCATGACAGAGGCTTCTAGTAAGTATATAGCGGATTCCCTTGATGATAGTGGATCGGATGATGTAGAGTCAGAAGATTGAGCTTCTTCTTCTAGAATGGAAGCTATTGTCCTATCTTGCAATAACTTCCTTCTCCTCTCAGCTCTGTTCCTTCTTAAGGTAGCTTCAATTTCCAAGTCCAGAGGAACTAGGTTGCCTGTGGGAGATTATGCATACAAAATACTGACAGCAATAGCGGTTATCCAATTCAAGAAGAAAAAAAATATGAATCAAAAGCAAATATTCACAAATAATCAAAGAATAATAATTGGACACTTAAAGAACTGAACTAAACTTTCCAAATATAAAGAAGTTCCTCGGCAATGGCGCCAAAAACTTGTTCGACGGCCGGTATGTAGTATAAAACGGTAAGTGATGTAGCTCCATGTGGAGCTTGTAGGCCTTGGATCTTCTTCATCAATGGATTCCTTTGCTTCTTGAGATCTGATTGCAGCGGAATGGAGAAGGAGAAAGTATTGGACAAGTGGCCTCAGAAATATTAAGAATGGGGGTTAAATTAAGATTTCTTTGACTATTTCTAATTGAAATTTTCCCTTTCTTAATTATTCCCTAGATTCAATTATTTCTTTGTTAACAAGTTACCGAAATAATAAATGAAGGAAAATAACTTGCAGAAATGTAAAGACAATAGAAATTCGTGCCTCTAAGGAAGTCTGAACTTTGAAGTTTAATTCTCAAATGATCAAAGTTGAAAAAATGAACACGCATGGCCTCTATTTATAGCCTAAGTGTCACACAAAATTTGAGGGAAATTTGAATTTCAATTCAAATTTCACTTGAATTTGTGGAGCCAAAATTTGGAGCCAAAATTTCACTAATTATGATTAGTGAATATCAGTTATGGTTCAGCCCACTAATCCAAGATCAATTCCAAGATTCTCCACTAAGTGTGCGTAGGTGTCATGAGGCATATAAAGCATGAAGAACATGCACAAAGTGTGACTATATGATGTGGCAATGAGGTGTAGTAAGCAAATGCTCACCTCCCACTCTAAAATTTAATTGAATTGGGCTTCTACCAATTCAATTAAATTTATTTCCCAACACACATCAAATATTCACTTAGTGCATGTGAAATTACAAAACTACCCCTAATGCAAAAACTAGTCTTGGTGCCCTAAAATACAAGGGCTGAAAAATCCTATATTTCTAGGGTATCCTACCTACATTATAGAGCCCTAAATACAAAGACAAAAAAAATAATGAAATCCTAATCTAATATGTACAAAGATAAGTGGACCCAACCTTGGCCCATGGGCTCAAAAATCTACCCTGAGGTTCATGAGAACCCTAGGGCCTTCTTCAACAGCTCTAGCCCAATCCTCTTAGAGCCTCTTGCTCATGGCTCTGGTAACTGGTCCCTTCCTAGGGAGGATTGCATCATCCCCTCCCCCTTGAAGAGGATTTGACCTTAAATCTGTCGCTTCCTCCTCCTTAATATCAGTTCCACCTAGATGAAGAGGCTCTGATACCACATGATGTAGCTCCATGTGGAGCTTGTAGGCCTCGAATCTTCTTCATCAATGGATTCCTTTGCTTCTTGAGGTTTGATTGCAGTGGAATGGAGAAGGAGAAAGTATTGGACAAGTGGCCTCAGAAATATTAAGAATAGGGGTTAAATTAAGATTTGTTTGACTATTTCTAATTGAAATTTTCCCTTTCTTAATTATTCCCTAGATTCAATTATTTCTTTGTTAACAAGTTACCGAAATAATAAATGAAGGAAAATAACTTGCAGAAATGTAAAGACAATAGAAAGTAAAAGAGATAAGGGAAGAGAGAATGCAAAACTTGATTTATCCTGGTTTGGCCACAACCCGTGCCTACATCCAGTCCCCAAGCAACCCGCTTGAGATTTCCACTATCCTTGTAAAATTCTTTACAAGCAATGAACCACAAAGGAATCCTGTTAGTCGGTGAAAACGACTAACTTTTGTGTATAAAACTTGTATAAATTGTACCAAACTCTCCCAATTTATGGTTATTTTGTACTGTTATAAGTATTCTCTGTTAAGTATATGTAATAAATACTTAGTATTTTCATTTTGTGTGTTTAATAATCATTTTCACTCAATTTTAGGTTAATTAAGAAAACTTTGGAAAGTGTTGTTTTTCACCTTCTCGCTAAGCCAATCTGCTGGCTTAGCGAGCGTCCGTTAAGCGCAACACTCCTGGGCTAAGCGCGAGGAAGACTCTGGAAGAAGATGAGTTGTACAGGTTCACTAAGTGCACTGCTTCATCTCACTAAGTGCACCGCTTCAGTTCATCCCCTAAGCGAGAAAGGCGCGCTAAGCCAAAAATCACTAACATGCGCCAAGCGCACGAGCACGAACAAGGCCACCTATTTAAGCCTGAAATCAGATTTTGTGACGAGAGTTTGGACTGGGATTCAGTGCTTTTCATGTCTAGGGTTTCTAGAGAGATAAAGGTCCAAGTTCCAGAGAGTTTTGAGAGATTTTGCTGTGTGAAGATATGCAGAGACCAGAGGTTGAAGTAGGAGTGGTTTGAGAGCTTGAGATGAGTTTGTGAGTGATTGTGAGATCCTATAGGTGAAGGAGACATCCTCACCACTTGTATTTTTGCAATCTTTCTTCTTGTTCTTCTCTTTGTTGTTAAGAAAGCTTCCTGGTATGGAAAGCTAAATCCTCTGTTGGATCTTCCCTATAGGTACATGATGTAAATGTATTTCTATCTATTTATTGATGTTTTGTGTGTTCTCTGTGCTATCTGCTTTTCATTCCAGTATGCCTTTACCTTGATCATGTAGATGCATGCTTTGTTAGGGTCATTCAACAGTGGAAATTGGTATGACTCTAAAGTCCTTGATAATGCAGGGCTGAGTTGTCGTGCTTTCATGAGGAATCGGGGTGTGATAATTTAGTTGAGTATGTGTGTCTTAATGTGGTCCTGGTTGAGTTTAGTCTTACAAGAGGAATCTGTGGACGATGCTTGATCAGGATTAGGCTAAACTATCATGAGGAATCGGGGTTTAGTATCTCAGGAGACACCATAAGAACACATGAGCATTGTTAGATAGAGAATATCTTTTTAGCATCAGGCACCTATTAGGAAGACCAACGTGTTCTCTACTTGTTTTTTTTTACACATCATTTCTCTCGCGTGATTTTCTTCCTTTTTTGCATAGATAGTCTATACACCTGTTCATATTCACACTTACATTTACACACACCAGACACCTATTTGCTGAAATAGCTTACCAAATAACACAAGTTCCTTGAGTGTTCGATACTCGGTTCTTACCGTTTTATACTACTTATGCGATCCAGTGCACTTTCCAAAACCTACGAACAAATCCCCTCCTTTGTGTTCAGTGATTACAACCAAGAAGTTATGCCAACTTCTTGCAATGAACTCAAAAGTGGTTAGTCTTTTGAGTCCAGTGATAACAACCAAGAAGTTATACCCACTTCTTGCAATGAACCCAAAGACAACATCTGCTATCATGACCTATGAGTCAGGTGGCAGGTGAAAATGCCCAAGTTGTTATCCGTACAAAGACAAGATCTGCTATCATGACCTGTGAGTCAGGTGGCAGGCAAAAATACCCAAATGGTTACCCGTACAAAGACAGCATCTGTTATCATGACCTAGGAGTCAGGTGGCAGGCGAAAATACCGTAGTGGTTATCCGTACAAAGACAACATCTGCTATCATGACCCATGTGTCAGGTGGCAGGCGGAAATACCCAAGTGGTTATCCGTACAAAGACAACATCTGTTATCATGACCTGTGAGTTAGGTGATAGGCGAAAATACCCAAGTGGTTATCCGTACAAAGACAACATTTGCTATCATGACTTGTGACTCAGGTGGCAGGCAAAAATACCCAAATGGTTACCCGTACAAAGACAACATCTGTTATCATGACCTGTGAGAAGTCAGGTAGAAAGCAGAGATACCCAAGGGTTATCCGCACACACACACATTTATGCTACCCCGACCTGTGAGAAGTTAGGTAGCATACGGAGATGCCCTATAAGGTAATCCGCACACATTTCGAAGACAAAAATGTCTTCAGTCATTGCATGCCTTCAAAGGCGACAATGTCCTCACACATTTTGAAGACAAAAATGTCTTCAATCATTGCATGCCTTCAAAGGCGACAATTTCCTCATCTACATTTCAAAGACGACAATGTCTTCAGTCATTGCATGCCTTCAAAAGGCGACAATGTCTTCATTTGCATTTCAAAGATGAAAATGTCTTCACCTCAAAAACCTCAATATCTTTTTCCCATGTGCTTCGTAGGACTCGACGTCCTTTGTTTGTACGATTTTAAAAAAAGAGTGAAAATGAAAATGAAAATGAATTAAACGAGAAAAGAAGGGATTTCAATGTCTTTATGCCTTCACGGGTTTTACTGCTTGGATTTGTGCTAGTGGTCGGTCGGGTAAAGATTCAGCTCAAACGAAATTAGTGTTTTATCTTTACTTCCCTTTTATCTCCAATAAAAGATAAGGAAAGAGGGGCAACAGTCATACCCTAATTTCGTCCAGGGACTATTGTTTGTCAAAATGTGATCTTCGTTTGACCACTTCAAAATGTTTAACACCCATCACCGTGGAATCTGTAAAGTTCTGGGATGTTTCAGAGAGAAATTGGCTAAAAACACGAAAATGGAACTGTATTTAGCAAAGTGGGGGGGGGGGGGGGTGTGTAAATAGACTGTTAATCCCTAATTTCATCCAGAGACCATTTTTTATCACTTTGGAAGACTTAACACCCATCGCCATGGAATTCGTAAAGTTCCATGAGGTTTCGGAAAGAAAACAGCCAAAAAGCACAAAAATGGCGGGGGATTGAACTTATCAAGATGTGGGTGTAAATAAAAATTTTCGAATCTTGGCCCATCTAGAGGTTTCTGGATTGTTTCTTCCTTCCTGGCTAAGAATCCAACTCGCCTAGGCGAGCTGGGCGGCAAGCACCTCTCTTCTTTTTTCTGAAAACGGGCCTCCAAGGCTTCCGTAATGCTTCCATAAAATTCCCGTAACCCTGGGTAAGCCTTTTCCACTTAAGATTGGTGATAGGAAGCACAAAAAAAATAAAATCAAGTCTGATAGGCTTCCGTAACATTTCCGTAAAATACGAAAAAGGGGGGTGAACTTATCAATTTAGGGGGTGCATAAGAAACTTCCAGAGGAAGCGACCTGCTCGCCTGGGCGAGCTGGGCGGCAACTTCCTCCCCTTTTCTCCTATAAATAGGGGAAGGGGGCTGTTCCAAAGGGTCCCTAACTCCTATGCTATGCATTTCAGCTGTTTTGGGTGAAAAAATGTGTTTCCGTGAAGAAAATCCTAGCCGAGGTGCTTCCGTAACTCTTCTGAGACGTTTCCATGAGCAATTCCATGAAGATTTTCCATCTTTCTTCGTCGTTCTTCATACGTTCTTCGGTCTTCAACCGGTAAGTTTTAGAATCCGAGACTTTCAATTCATTTCATGTTTTGTTGGTTTTCATCTTCATTTCGTTCAATTTTAGTTTTCTTTTCTTCCGCTTTTAATGAGCTTTTAACCGTTTATTTAAGCCGTTATCTTGCCTAATAATTGATAAAATGAATTTCAACCGATCATTTGTGTTGTAATGTCGTTTAATCACTGTTAAAGCAAAATCTAATCAATTGTTCACGCTGTAACCTTGGTTAAACCAAAAAAAGCAAAATAATAATAAAATAATAAAAATATCTTTGAATAAAATAATCAAAAAATCAAATCGGACATTTTTCTTTGAAAGTTTCCTTGAATGAATTGACTAATAACCAAAGTGAAACTAAGGCTAAAATCAACTCACAAACCAAGCTTTGTCCGCAAAAGTCACTTAAAACCATTTTAAGGTCCAATGCCTTAAAATGGTCCTCTTTGCTTTTATCGGTTAACATGGACCGTTCAAAAGCATAAAATCAACACATAACTTTACTGCTTTTGCAAGAACTATGTAGGTCTGAGTTCCTCATGACAAATCGAGGATACATAGGAGCAAAAGCCCCGCTTTTGTCGACCACCCCTTTTAAAAAGAAAACAAGAGATCGTTAATGGTCCAATGCCTTAACGTTTCTCTTCTTTCAAAACCAAGAGATCGTTAATGGTTCAATGCCTTAACGTTTCTCTCTTTTCAAAATCAAAAGATCGTTTAATGGTCCAACGCCTTAAATGACCTTTGTTCAATTAAAACCTATCTTGCAAAAGAAGATAAAAGCAACTTAACCAACGTTTAGTTCTGAAAGAACTACGTAGGTCTGATTTCCTCATCGCAATTGAGGATATGTAGGAGCGAGGGAAGCACCCTTGTCGACCACAAAAAAATAAAAATACAAAAGGCCCATAAAAAGATAAAAAAACATAAAAAGGGAAAATACATAGTTTTAGAAGTCATATTTGCACACTTGATTGAAGGCTGTCGTCCCTTGTGACGGACGTGTGAGGTGCTAATACCTTCCTCGTGCATAAAAACAACTCTCGAGCCTTTCACAATTAAAGTTCGTAGACCACATGTTCTAGTTTTTCTAACGTTTTCGTCAAATAAACGTTAGTGGCGACTCCGCGCGGCTTCCTTCCTTGGAAGACGCACCCATGAACCCTACGTCACCCTCTCGCTGAAGGGTAGGTTGCGACACTATGAAAATGTCCAATATTTGTTAACCAAGTTCTCCAACAATTTTTTAGATAAACATCAAAACTTAATTGAATTGTTCACACTATTTTTCAAAAGAGCCCAACCCATTTCTATCATAAATGATTTTACAAAAAATTGAGATGGGTGAGTGGATTGTGATATAAGACATGATGTAACAAATAACCAAATTTAGAAATGAGTCATTATTTGTAGAAATTCAAAGTGACATGTGCCCTAAAAAATGCACTGGCTACATTATGAAAGAACAATCCATTGAAGTTCAATGGAACATTTGATCCTGAAGGAGCTCATAAATGGCTAGTTGAAATTAAGAAGATTTTCAATGCTATGGGTTGTTATGAGGACACAAGGTTACCTTTAATTTGCTATGTTCATGTTAAGTGGAGAAGCTGAAAATTGTGGCATTTTGCTAAACAAACAATGTTGACAGAGGAAGGTATCAATACTTGGGAGGCTTTCAAGATAAAGTTTCTCGTGAAGTATTTTCTCAAGGATTTACGCAAGCACTATGTACACAAATTCATAGATTTGAAACAAGGGAGTATGTCCATGGAGAATATGCTTAAGTTTGACGAACTTCTGAAGTATTTTCCCTATTATCAAGAAAATGATGCTGCTGCGATTTATTCTAAGTTTGAGAATAAATTATGGGATGACATCAAACAAGTTGAAGGTTATCTACAAATCACTAATTTTCCAACATTGGTGAGTAAGTATCGAATCTATAAGGACGACAATAAAGCAAAGCAAACACTATGGAAGTCTAGAGGTCCATAGAGAACCATAAGAAAAACTTTGGAGGTAAAAAAAAGCCATACTTAAACCCCAACCATGGACAAAATGGAGTGTTTAATGCTAATATGAAAGCCAGGGGGAATTGATCCAATCAAAAATCCAACAACAATCATCGGCAGCCTCAATGTTATCATTGTGGGGTACATCACCAAGCGAAGGACTGTAATTTGACAAAAGCCAACATTACTTCTTAGAACTATGGAAAGTCTGGACACACGACTAGCAACTATTTGTTAGCACCAAAGAATGGACAAAACATTGGGGGTGTTGCAAGAATGAACAACAAGGATGGTAGTGGACAAAACATGAAGCCAAGAGTTGATGGAAAGGTTTTTACAATGAGTAGCTCTAAGGTTATGGAAACTAATGAACCAATTCAAGGTAAATGCATCATGGATAGTAGACTGCTAGATATCCTACTTGATTCTAGTGCAATACACTCATTTATATCCAATGATCGTGTTGAAAGTTTGAAACTACCCAAAACATCTTTGACCTATGAGGTAGTTGTGGTTGTTGAATTCATATCCTTGATTTTAATTATAACAAACCATAAGCAATGCAAAATGAAAGGATGATGGATACAAGTGATGACTAACACTTTACTGAAGTGTTTCAGTTTTATTTGTCTTAAGAAGTAGATGTGTTTATTCATTCTGAAGTGCTTAGAAAGGTTGTCCCAAAACAATTGCCAAGAGGTGAGAACTCAAAGGAACTTTTGAAGCCCATTTACATGATGGAGAATGCTTCCCTCTGAGTAGTTGGTTTTTAGAAAACCACTAAACAACAAGGCCTTTCGTAGAAGACTTATCAAAGGCCACATGGACAACATTAACAATAACAATGAAGTTGCATCACAAGACTGAGGTTGACAATATCTCTCTTTTCACATGCTGTCACACACACAAAGGGCACATTAGAAGGGGAATGTTAACTGCATTAGAAGATGCAATCCTATTGAAAGTTAAATCTATCCATTTGAAGCTCTGATGAGAAGCATCAGAATAAAACACTGAAGATACTACATAGTCTACCCCTGGACAAAACACTAACACACCAACTGTAACTTCACTCAGTAGCTTTGAATTAATCTTCTTTCGAATGCTTTGTGTAGTGAAGATACATTAAGATTGATGAAGCTATGTTACTTGAGAAAGGCATATCAGTTGAGCTTCATCAAAAGAATCTACTACAAGTATAGATTTTTTCTCAGCAAACATCAAAATGACTATTCTTATGATACTTCATATTGCTCATCAGAAAGGTTACTCATAATGGTTTTGTAAGCCGTCATTTTCAGACATTGGGCAAGCCTGTCTACTTGATCCATAATTTTGTCAGTTGGGTGGAGACCACTTAAGCTGAAGCATTCCAATGGGAGAAACTCGAACCTAATCTCTGTGTGAGCTACAATTTTTTATTCAACCCTTTATGTTGAAAGTGAGCAATTTTTGTATTAAGCTTGTAATTTGTAATATATCTTAGATAAAAATGAGAGATTTTATTTTCTTGAGCGGAAACCCTTTGTGAGGTGATAATTTGTATCTATGCAGTCTAAATAACAAAACTCTTTTGTTGTTGTAAGTCTAGCAATGGCTAGCAAGGTTGAAATCTAGTGGTATTGCTAGTCTAGTTGAGGCTTGGTTGAAAGTCCAATGGGAATGATGATAGGTTGTTGAAATCTAGTGGTTCCTAGTCTAGCAATGGTTGGTTGTGTATGGGAAATCTCATCTTGAAGGGTGAGGACTGTTAATTGATGAATACGACTAACTTTTGTCTAAGAAATATGTGAAAATTGTATCTAACTCCTCCCATTTATGGTTATTTTGTAGTGTTGTAATTACTTTTTGTTAAATATAGGTAATAAATACTTAGTACTCCAATTTTGTGTATTTAATAATAATTTCCTTTCAATTTCAGGTTAATTAGGCAAGTTTGTGAAGTGCTGATTTTTATATGCTCGCTAAGCCAATCTGCCGGCTTAGCAAGCCATCCGTTGAGCGCACTACTCTTGCGGCTGAGCGCGAGGAAGAATCTGGAAGAAGGATGAGTTGGACATATGCGCTAAGCGAGGGCTCATCCCCCTAAGTGCACTGCTTGCATGCATTCGCTAAGCGAGAAGTCGAGCGCCAAGCCGAAATTCACTTATTCGCGCTAAGCACACAAGCACCAACAAGGCCACCTATTTAAGCCTGAAATCAAAAATGGAGAAGGGAGTTTGGGCAATTCTCGAAGCTTTTGCATGTTTAGAGATTTCTAGAGAGAGAAAGGTGCAAGCTTATTTTGATGATGCCAAAGACTCAAGTCAAGAATCAAGATTCAAGCAAGTTTTAAGAATCAAAGAGTCATTCAATCAAGAATCAACATTCAAGTGAAGAATCAAGAGAAGACTCAAGATATTCAAGAACATCAAGAAAAGCATCAAGACAAGTATAAAAAGAATTTTTTAAAGAAAAGATTGAATAGCAGAATTTGTCCAAAAGAATTTTTGAAAGAAAAATCTTTTATCAAAGTTTTTACTCTCTGGTAATCAATTACCATGAGGCAGTAATCGATTACCAGAAGCCCAAAACAATTTTATAAATATTTTACAAAGTAGTAATCGATTACCATGGGCATGCAATCGATTACCAATGTTTTTGAACGTTGGATTTCAAATTTCAAGAGTCACAACTTGTGATAAAATATTTTCAAACTTGTGTAATCGATTACACAACATTTGTAATCGATTACCAGTGTTTCTAAACGTTGGTTTTCAAATCTAAAGATAAAGAATCAAAACTGTTGATGTGTAATCAATTACACTATAATGGTAATCAATTACCAATGACTTGTTTTGAAAAATAAATTGCCAAGAGTCACAATTTTTAAAGTGACTAGTTTTTTGAAGAATTTGCCAAAAGTCACAACTTTTAAAGTGACTAGTTTTCAAGAGAGTCACAACTTTTAAAGTGACTAGTTTTTTGAAGAAAGTCATAACTTTTAAAGTGACTAGTTTTGAAGAAATTGCCAAGAGTCACAACTTTTAACATGGTTTCTTCAAGATCCATCAAATGGCTATAAATATGTGACCATGGCACGAATTTCAACCTGATTCATTCATTCATTCTAAACATCTTTCTAAGAGTTTTTGTTCAACACTTGCTTTGTCAAGAAAAGTTCATTGGGCAAAAACTTGTGCTATTCTATTTTCCTCTCCTCCTTCATTCTTACAAAAAGCTTTTCAAGAAACCTAATCTTGGTGACTGTTTTCAAAAGAAGGTCTTCTTGGTTGAACACTGAACACAAGGGACCAACGTTACTTGGGTTCATTGCAAGAAGTAGAATTTGCTTCTTGGTTGATCACTGGACACAAAATACCAGCGTCTTTTGTGTTTATTGCAAGAAGTGGGTACAAATTCTTGGTTATTATCACTGGACACAAGGGACCAACGTTCCTTGGGGTTCATTGCAAGAAGTGGGCATAACTTCTTGGTTGTAATCACTGAACACAAAGGAGGGGATTCCTTTGTGGTTCATTGCTTGTAAAGGATTATACAAGGATAGTGGAAATCTCAAGCGGGTTGCTTAGGGATTGGACGTAGGCACGGGCTATGGCCGGAACTAGTATAAATCTGCTTTTGCATTCTCTTTTCCCTTAACTCTTTTACTTTTTGTTGTCTTTAAATTTCTATAATCTCTTTTGCTTACTGTTGTGTTTATATTTCTTTAAGTTACTTTCCTTCATTTATTATTTCAGTAACTTGTTAACAAAGAAATAATTGAATCTAGGGAATAATAAAGAAAGGGAAATTTTCAATTAGGAATAGTCAACGAAATCTTAATTCAACCCCCCCTTCTTAATATTTTTGAGGCTGCTTGTTCAAGAAGTGGTATCAAAGCATGTTTCTTGTAGAAAGTTTAGAAACTTCAAGAAATATGGCCTCAGCAAATTTCTTATTCCCAGAAGGAAATGGTAACTGCCATTATAGAATCTAAAATTCTATCAACTATGCCTCTTGCCACATTATTTGAAGAATTGCAGGAACATAAGTTAGAACTGCAAAGACTCAATCAAAATGAGAAAGAGCAAGCAAACGTATGCTTAATGACCAAGAATCATGAAAGCGATGAGCAGGAGCCCTTGAAGAAAAAGTGGTACATAGACAGCGGATGCTCTAAACACATGACGGGAGATGCCTCAAAGTTCACAACTATCTCTCCTAAGAAAAGCAGGCATGTAACCTATGGCAACAACAACAGAGGTAAAATTCTTGGAGTCGGAAAAATAGGTATGAACTCTTCAACCTCTATTGAAAATGTTTTACTTGTTGAAGGGCTTAAGCATAGTATGCTTAGTGTTAGTCAATTATGTGATAGAGGTTATAGGGTATCATTTGATTCTCAGAAATGTATCATTAAACATGAACATGATAAGGATATAGAGCCTGTAGGATTTAGAGAAAATAATGTTTACATGTTAGATTTAAAACAAAAATCAAATGATAATCAATGTTTCCTTAACAAAGACAATGATCCTTGGCTATGGCATAAAAGGATCGCTCACATAAATATGGAACATTTAAGCAAATTAATTTCAAAAGATTTGGCTGTTGGCTTGCCAAGACTAAAATTTGAAAAAGATAAACTATGTGATGCATGTCAAAAGGGAAAACAAACTACAGCATCATTTAAATCCAAAAATATTGTTTCAACTACTCAACCTTTACAATTATTACATATGGATTTGTTTGGTCCATCTAGAGTCTTGAGTTTTGGTGGAAGTTATTATGCACTTGTCATAGTTGATGATTATTTTAGATATACTTGGACATTGTTCATCACTCATAAAAATGAAGCATTCCAAGCATTTAGGAAACTTGCAAAAGTTATTCAAAATAAGAAAAATCTCAAAATTATTTCTATAAGGAGTGATCATGGGGGAGAATTTGAAAATAAAGAATTTGAAATGTTTTGTGATGAATATGGCATTGAACATAATTTCTCTGCACATAGGACTCCTCAACAAAATGGTGTTGTTGAAAGGAAAACTAGATCCTTAGAAGAAATAGCAAGAACCCTATTAAATGATACTCCTCTTCCAAAATAATTTTGGGCGGAAGCCATTAACATTGCATGTTACATCCTAAATAGGGCTTTAATAAGACCCATCTTAAAGAAAACTCCTTATGAATTATTCAATTATAGAAAACCAAACATTTCACATTTACATGTCTTTGGTTGCAAATGTTTTGTATTAAATAATGGAAAAGAAAACTTAGGAAATTTTGATGCCAAGGCGGATGAAGGAATATTCCTTGGTTATTCCTTGTATAGTAAAGCATATAGAATATACAATAAGAGAACTATGAATATTGAAGAATCCATTCATGTTTCCTTTGATGAGTCTAATGTTATTTCTCCAAGAAAGGATGTGTTAGATGATGTTTCAGATTTCTTAGAAGAGATACATACTCATGAAAGGGGTTCTAAAAGGAAAAGAGATGAAAGCAATGAGGATTCTCAAGTCTATGAAACTGAAGGAAACAATGATCTTCCAAAGGAGTGGAAAGTTTCCAGAAATCATCCTCTTGACAACATTATTGGTGATATCACTAAAGGGGTAACTACTAGACATTCTCTCAAAGATTTATGCAATAACATGGCATTTGTTTCTATGATAGAACCTAAAAACTTAAAAGAAGCCATAATAGATGATCAATGGATAGTTGTTATGCAAGAAGAGTTAAATCAATTTGAGAGAAATAATGTTTGGGAACTAGTTGAGAAACCACTTAACTACCCCATTATAGGAACAAAATGGGTATTTAGGAATAAGTTAGATGAACATGGCATAGTCATTAGAAATAAGGCTAGGTTAGTTGCAAAAGAATATAATCAAGAAGAAGGAATAGATTATGAAGAAACTTATGCTCCTGTTGCAAGACTAGAAGCCATTAGAATGCTCTTAGCTTAAGCATCCATTATGAATTTTATGCTCTATCAAATGGATGTTAAAAGAGCCTTTTTAAATGGCCTAATTCAAGAAGAGGTATATGTAGAAAAACCCCTAGGTTTTTAAAATTAAGATAAGCCAAATCATGTTTATAGATTGAAAAAGGCACTATATGGTTTAAAACAAGCACCTAGGGCATGGTATGAAAGACTAAGCAAATTTCTCATAGAGAAAAACTTTTCTAGAGGAAAAGTGGATACCACTCTGTTCATAAAGAAAAAGGATGATGATATTCTATTAGTTCAAATATATGTTGATGATATTATTTTGGATCCACTAATGATTCTCTGTGCAAGGAATTTTCTCTTGATATGCAAAGCGAATTTGAGATGTCAATGATGGGAGATTTAAACTACTTCCTTGGGCTACAAATTAAGTAAACCAACGAAGGCATATTTGTCAACCAAGCCAAGTACTGCAAAGAACTGATAAAAAGGTTTGGGATGGAAAATTCAAAGCACATGGTCACACCCATGAGCACTGGCTGTTACTTAGATAAAGATGAATCTGATTAGTCTATAGACATGAAACAATATCGAAGTATGATTGGATCTCTTCTCTATTTGTCTGCTAGTAGACTAGACATCATGTTTAGTGTATGCATGTGTGCTAGATTCCAATCCAATCCCAACAATCACACTTGAGTGCAGTAAAAAGGATTATTAGATATCTCTTAGGAACTGTTAACCTAGGATTATGGTATCCTAAAAACTCTATGATGCAATCTCCATTGGAGCTTGTAGGCCTAGGATCTTCATCATCAATGGATTCCTTTGCTTCTTGGAAGATGAATGGCAGTGGAATGGAGAAAGGGAGAGAGAGAGGAGACGCCACTTCAAGGAGAAGATGAGTCTAGAAGAAGCTCACCACCATAGGAGGCCATGGATAAGAGCTTGGAGGAAGAAGGAGATGAATGAAGGGAGAGGGAGAGAAGAGCACGAAATTTTGTGCTCTAAATGAGCTTTGAAATCTGAAGTTTAATATTCAAATCATCAAAGTTGAAAAAAATGCACACACATGACCTCTATTTACAGCCTAAGTGTCACACAAAATTGGAGGGAAATTCAAATTTCACTTGAATTTGAAATTGAATTTGTGGAGCCAAACTTTGGAGCCAAAATTTCACTAATTATGATTAGTGAATTTTAGTTATGGTTCAGCCCACTAATCCAAGATCAATTCCAAGATTCTCCGCTAAGTGTGCTTAGGTGTCATGAGGCATGAAAAGCATGAAGGACATGCACAAAGTGTGACTATATGATGTGGCAATGGGGTGTAGTAAGCAAATGCTCACCTCCCCCTCTAAAATTTAATTGGATTGGGCTTCCACCAATTCAATTAAATTTATTTCCAACCACACACATCAAATATCCACTCAGTGCATGTGAAATTACAAAACTACCCCTAATACAAAAACTAGTCTAGGTGCCCTAAAATACAAGGGCTGAAAAATCCTATATTTCTAAGGTACCCTACCTACATTATGGAGCCCTAAATACAAGGCCCAAAAATAATGAAACCTTAATCTAATATTTACAAAGATATGTGGGCTCGTACTTAGCCCTTGGTCCCGAAATCTACCCTAAGGCTCATAAGAACCCTAGGGCCTTCTCTTGCATCTCTGGCCCAATCTACTTGGAGTTTTCTATCCAATGCCCTTGCGGGGTAGGATTGCATCATTACCTCCCCCTTGAAAAGGATTTGACCTCAAATCCCGAGGTTCTTGAAACTCTGGGCTTTTTTCCTCAACACCTGTAAAAAGAACAAAAACATATGTATTAGTGGTGTTTAGTATGTTGAAGTAAGGTAAGGTCTGAAAACTCATTTCCTGGGCATCTTCCCATGAAGGAACATAGTTCCTCACCAACTCAATGAGTGGTGCTACAAGTATAGAAAAATTTGGGACAAACCTTTTGTAAAATTTTGTTAAGTCATGGAAGCCCCAAATTTTTCTTACACTTGGTGGAGAGGGCCACTCAGGAATGACTTTTATTCTCTTAGGGTTCATGGGAACCCCTTGATCACAATTTAAAAAATTAAGAAAAGTAAAGCAATAGAACATACCTTTTTCTGTATTTTCATGTTGATTATTCCTACCAAAAAGTATGACAAACCTAAGGTGTCCCATATGAGTACCTAAGTTTGTATTGAAACTAAAAATAAGAACAAACCTACCTAATGAGTCCCTATGTACACAAATCATGAAGATGTTGGGTGAATGAGTGATTTTACAAATGAGTGTTGCACCTAATAATACCTATTTTGGGCACCAACAAAGCACAAGGATTTAAGCTCTTGCAAACCAAACCCTCATCCAACAACTCCTTTACTTGAGGAATAAACTCAAGCCTAAGAGGTGTGGCAATGCTAACTAGTGTCTTTTTACAAAGGAGAAAATTTGGAGGTTGTTTAAGAGGGGAAATTTCTTTAATATTTGTCTTTATTTCAAAATGTCTTTCCTTCTTAGCTAACCTCTTGGAGGAGACACTTACCTCCTTACACTCCTCCTTAACCATTAAAGGTTGTCCTTCTTCTTGGGGGTAGATCTCTTCACTAGATTCTTCCCCTTTTGCTTCTTCACCTTTACTAGAGGAAGGTGAAGTAGTAGCCTCATCTTGGCTACTATAAATGTCTTGGCCCCTCATAATCATGGTTTTCTTGGTGGGGCATTGAGAAGTAATGTGTCCTCTTCCAAGACATTTAAAGCACTTCATGGAGCTAGTCTTCTCTTGCATACTAGCCTTAAGGGGTTGCTTTTCTATTGTCTTCCCCTTATCATCTTTGGGCTTAGAAGGTCTCACCCCTAAGATTCCTTGACCTTGGTCTTTCTTTGGATAAGAGTGAGAGCCATAAGATTTTGAAGTAGACTTCCTTTTAAGTTGTTGCTCTATCCTTATTTCCCAATCTAAATTAGCCTCTACATTGTCCTTCCCATGGAAGTATGGGAGGTTAATGTTAGCCTCTTGAGGCTTTCTTTCCTTTTCTCTCCTATGGGAGTGAGGTCTAAGATGTGACCTATTCCTTCCTTCATAATAGTCACGAAGTTCTTCACTTAGGCTCTTGCAAGAGTTATGACTACTATAGGAGGCATGTTTTTCTCTTTTCATTTCTTTCATTATTTTTCTTCTTTCTTCCTCTCTTATTTTCTCTCTTTCATCTTGACTTATTTCTTCCACTCTTTTTTTACCTTTTTCTTTTCTTTCTTTCCACAACTTAAGGGATCTCAACTCATCTAATATCTTATACAAGGGGTCCTTAGGAGTAGAACCCTCACCATTAACACTAGATGAAGAATGAAGACTCATGTTGGTTCCTAAGTTATGGTTCTTTCTTGTTGGGGATTTGAAAAAAAGGTAAAAGAAACTATGGTTGAAACTAGCCAAAATAAACACTAAAAGAGGTGTGAAAGATAAGGTAAAAACTAATTGGTAAAAGGCAAGCTATCTAGGCGGTTTGACAATGGAGGGTAAAGGAAATAAGCTATGAAAGTAAGCAAGAAATTAAAGTGCAAGAAATGCAAACTAGGCGGATCCTAAGAGTGTTTGGATGACCTCATTTAAGGTTCCCAACAAAACACTCACTATCCTAAGGGAAAATTGCCTAAAATTATTACACACAAATGGAAGTAGGGTGACCTATTGGAGGCTCCCAACTTACTTCCAATGAAAGGCCTTTTGTTACAAAATTTGAAAGCAAAACAAATTGCCAATTACAAAATTACAAAAAAAAAAGTCCTCAATTGTGGTGGCTATTCTCTCTTTAGTGTTTCACTCAATTTGGAGTGCTTCTTAGTCCAATAGCTCTTAAGGTGGTCGGCCCCTTGCTTCTTTACTCAAATTCTTCAAGATATGGCACCAATACTCCTTTCCAATTCCCTATATGGCAACTCACAAGCAAGGAAACAAAGAGACAAGCAATAACCAAAGACAAAAAAAAAATGAAAGCTAAACCAATAGAGTTTTAACAAGACAAATTTTCAAGGATTATTCAACAATTAAAGCAATGAAAAGCACAAAAAAGCAAGCTAGGACTCAAAGAGAAACCTAGAATGGCTCTAGAGTAGAGTAGAAAAACTAAAAAAAAGACTCAAGAAACCTCTAGTTTTGGCACTTGTTTTCACAATAATTTTCAATTTAAATTTCAGAACTAGGATTGGTATAAAATAGGCACCAATTATAGAACAAATTTTTGAGCCAAAACAACAAGCACACTTCCCTTTCACTTTTTTTTTCTGGACACTGATTTTTATGCCAACTTGTGTGATTTTTATTATTTTTCCCTTTAATCCAAATCACTTGGTTATTTTTTATAATTTGTTTCCAGATGTCTAGAAAATTCAGTAAAACTTTCAGCTCAAAACTCGTAGTGACCAATTCCCAGTAATTTATACAATTTTGTATGTTCAAGCTGCCAGCACCAGCGATTTCAACCTAGAAATCAAGAGTAGTGTTTATGTTGCTTAAGGCTTGGATAGTTACAATTTGTGTTTGCTTATGCTCAATTATCTTGAATAACACAATTCAAGAGAGCTTAAGACTTATTTGATTCACAAATCCAGCCACAACTCAGCACCACAACTCAACTTCATCATAGGCATCATGTAGGAATCTTAGAAAACAAAAAAGAGTTCAACAACAAGACTACTTCTAGGAATTGATTTAGAACATGTTATGAACTAAATAAAATGCATGAATTAGACTCAAAATTCAAAAGATAGGCTAAGAATGACAAGAATACATGAACAAATGTATCTAGAATTCAATAAACAAAATAAAAATTCAACACAAACTTAGAGCATAATGTGACAATTACTATGACTAAACATGACTCTAAGACAACATGGATTAAGTGATTTACACTTAGATTTTTGTGTTTTTTTCTAATCAATATTTTGGAAGAAAATTTAGATCTAAGGTTCAGCACAAGAATATTAGGAATGAAAAATGATAGAACCTAAAATCAACACAAAAACATGATTCAAGAGTAGATTTACAAAATTTGAACCATAGAAATGCAAGAACAAGTGTAGATCTAAGATTTAATCGATTTATTTTTTTATTTTTTTTTTCAATCTACTCTAAACAGCACCAAACCACAAGACAATGGAGGATATACATGGAGAATAAGATAAAGAACAAGGAATTAAAGAGAATTCACCGAACAAAAAGATAGAGGAAGCAAAAGAACATCACCTAGATGAAGATGCTCTTGATACCACATGATGCAAGCTCCATTGGAGCTTGTAGGCCTTGGATCTTCTTCATCAATGGATTCCTTTACTTCTTGAAAGATGAATGGAAGCGGAATGGAGAAAGGAAGAGAGAGAGGAGACGCCACTTCAAGGAGAAGATGAGTCTAGAAGAAGCTCACCACCATAGGAGGCCATGGATAAGAGCTTGGAGGAAGAAGGAGATGAATGAAGGGAGAGGGAGAGAAGAGCACGAAATTTTGTGCTCTAAATGAGCTTTGAAATCTGAAGTTTAATATTCAAATCATCAAAGTTGAAAAAAATGCACACACATGACCTCTATTTACAGCCTAAGTGTCACACAAAATTGGAGGGAAATTCAAATTTCACTTGAATTTGAAATTGAATTTGTGGAGCC
Source organism: Glycine max (assembly GCF_000004515.6). Classification (NCBI taxonomy): domain Eukaryota; kingdom Viridiplantae; phylum Streptophyta; class Magnoliopsida; order Fabales; family Fabaceae; genus Glycine; species Glycine max. The sequence goes on from NC_038243.2 coordinate 28,921,278, forward strand.
AAACTTTGGAGCCAAAATTTAACTAATTATGATTAGTGAATTTTAGTTATGGTTCAGCCCACTAATCCAATATCAATTCCAAGATTCTCCACTAAGTGTGCTTAGGTGTCATGAGGCATGAAAAGCATGAAGGACATGCACAAAGTGTGACTATATGATGTGGCAATGGGGTGTAGTAAGCAAATGCTCACCTCCCCCTCTAAAATTTAATTGGATTGGGCTTCCACCAATTCAATTAAATTTATTTCCAACCACACACATCAAATATCCACTTAGTGCATGTGAAATTACAAAACTACCCCTAATACAAAAACTAGTCTAGGTGCCCTAAAATACAAGGGCTGAAAAATCCTATATTTCTAAGGGACCCTACCTACATTATGGAGCCCTAAATACAAGGCCCAAAAATAATGAAACCTTAATCTAATATTTATAAAGATAAGTGGGCTCGTACTTAGCCCATGGGCCCAAAATCTACCCTAAGGCTCATAAGAACCCTAGGGCCTTCTCTTGCATCTCTGGCCCAATCTACTTGGAGTTTTCTATCCAATGCCCTTGCGGGGTAGGATTGCATCACTCTAGATGCAACTTAATAGGTCATTCTGATTCAGATTTTGCCAGATCCAAAACCAATAGGAAAAGCACTAGCGGAACTTGCCAATTTATAGGATCTGCTCTGGTCTCATGGCACAACAAGAAGCAAGATAGTGTTGCTTTATCCACTACCGAAGCAGAATATATTTCTACTGGAAGTTGTTGTGCACAAATCTTATGGATGAAGCAACAATTGTTTGATTATGGAATTATTCTTGATCACATACCCATTAAGTGTGACAATACCAGTGACAATACCAGTGCCATTAATCTATCCAAAAATCCAGTACTACGTTCTAGAACAAAGCATATAGAGATTAGACATCACTTTTTAAGGGATCATGTTCTTAAAGGCGATTGTGTTTTAGAATTTGTAGATACTAAAAATCAACTTGCTGACATCTTCACCAAACCTTTCCCAAAGGAAACATTCTTTTCTATTAGAAGAGAACTTGGTCTTTTAGATGCTAGTGACTTAGATAAATAGGTGTTCATTGTGTTTTTATCTTGTTGCTATGTTTGGTAGTCTTTGATGTGTTTATTATTTTATTCCATTTTCGCACACTTTGGCTTTTTGACGTTGCCAAAGGGGGAGAGAAAATGGGTATTTTTAGAAATCAAGATATTATATTTGCTAAGTTTTAAAATTAAGCATGAATTCAAAAAGAAAGGGGGAGAAAGAGATGAGTGAACGATAGAACAAATCTTGCATGTATTATCTTGATTTCAGGTTTGTCATCATCAAAAAGGGAGAGATTGTGGAAGCAAAGCTTCCAAGCTTATTTTGATGATGCCAAAGACTCAAGTCAAGAATCAAGATTCAAGCAAGTTTCAAGAATCAAACAGTCATTCAATCAAGAATCAAGATTCAAGTGAAGAATCAACAGAAGACTCAAGAAATGCAAGAACATCAAGAAAAACATCAAGATAAGGATAGAAAGAATTTTTTTTCAAAGAAAAGATTGAATAGCACAATTTTTCCAAAAGAATTTTTCAAAGAAAAATCTTTTACTAGAATGTTTACTCTCTGGTAATCGATTACCATGAGGCAGTAATCGATTACCAGAAGCCCAAAACAATTTTATAACTATTTTACAAAGTAGTAATCGATTACCATGGGCATGTAATTGATTACCAATGTTTTTGAACGCTGGATTTCAAATTTCAAGAGTCACAACTTGTGATAAAACATTTTCAAACTTGTGTAATCGATTACACAACATTTGTAATCGATTACCAATGTTTCTAAATGTTGATTTTCAAATCTAAACATGAAGAGTCAAAATTGTTGATGGTAATCGATTACACTATAATGGTAATCGATTTCCAGTGACTGGTTTTGAAAAATAAATTGCCAAGAGTCACAATTTTTAAAGTGACTAGTTTTTTGAAGAATTTGCCAAGAGTCACAACTTTTAAAGTGACTAGTTTTCAAGAGAGTCACAACTTTTAAAGTGACTAGTTTTGAAGAAATTGCCAAGAATCACAACTTTTAATATGGTTTCTTCAAAAGCCATCAAATGGCTATAAATATGTGACCATGGCACGAATTTCAACCTGATTCATTCATTCATTCTAAACATCTTTCTAAGAGTTTTTGTTCAACACTTGCTTTGTCAAGAAAAGTTCATTGGGCAAAAACATGTGCTATTCTATTTGCCTCTTCTCCTCCATTCTTACAAAAAGCTTTTCAAGAAACCTACTCTTGGTGACTATTTTCAAGAGAAGGTCTTCTTGGTTGAACACTAAACACAAGGGACCAACGTTCCTTAGGTTCATTGCAAGAAGCAGGATTTGCTTCTTGATTGATCACTGGACACAAAAGACCAATGACTTTTGGGTTCATTGCAAGAAGTGGGTACAACTTCTTAGTTATTATCACTGAATAGAAAGGAGGGGATTCCTTTGTGCTTTATTGCTTGTAAAGGATTTTACAAGGATAGTGGAAATCTCAAGCGGGTTGCTTGGGGACTTGACGTAGGCACGGATTGTGGCCGAACCAGTATAAATCCGATTTTTCATTCTCTCTTCCCTTAACTCTTTTACTTTTTGTTGTCTTTACATTTCTTTAATCTCTTTTACTTTCTGTTGTGTTTATATTTCTTTAAGTTACTTTCCTTCATTTATTATTTCAGTAACTTGTTAACAAAGAAATAATTGAATCTAGGGAAAAATAAAGAAAGGGAAATTTTCAATTAGGAATAGTCAACAGAATCTTAATTTAAGCCCCCCTTCTTATTATTTCTGAGGCCGCTTGTTCAACAGACTATTCAAGCAGTTTAGTGCCGCAATTCTTTACCATCATTGCACGTCCTGAAGTGCAAGCTCACAATATAAGTTATCCTCATTCTTTGATTCATTTAATACAGGGGAACCTATTCCAATGATTACCTAATGAGGACCCTTATGCACATTTGGAAACATTCATTGAAATATGTAACACTGTAAAAATTGCAGGAGTGCCAGATGAGGCTATTAGACTCAGCCTGTTTTCATTTTCCTTGGCAGGAGAAGCCAAGAGGTGGCTCCACTCATTTAAGGGTAACAGTCTGAAAACCTGGGAAGAAGTTGTTGAAAAGTTTGTGAAGAAATATTTCCCAGAGTCAAAGACTACGGAAGGGAAAGCTGCAATCTCTTCATTTCATCAGTTCCCTGACGAGTCCTTGAGTGAAGCGTTGGAGAGGTTTAGAGGTTTATTGAGAAAGATTCTCACCCATGGGTTCTCTGAGCCAATTCAATTAAATATGTTTATAGATGGGCTGAGACCACAAGCCAAGCAACTGCTAGATGCTTCAGCAGGGGGAAAAATAAAGTTGAAGACCGCTGAAAAGGCAACTAAGATAATTAAGAATATGTCAGCCAGCGATCATGCCATTCTGAGCGACAAAGTTCATCAACCCACAAAGAAAAGCTTGTTAGAGCTATCATCACATGATGCTTTATTGGCACATAATAATTTGCTTGCTAGGTGTCATACCCTAATTTCGTCCGGGGACCATTTGTTTGGTGGCATGCAACCTTCGCTTGACCGCTTCGAGGTACTTAACACCCATCGTTAGGCAATCCGTGAAGTTCCGCGACATGTCGAAAGTCGAAAGGAAGCATTGTTGCACAATCCGTAAAGTTTCGCAACATTCCAGAAGTCAAAGAGGGGATTGTTGCATAATCCGTAAAGTTTCGTGACATTACGGAAAGAAAACAAGTATCGTTACATAATCCGTAAAGTTCTGTGACATTATGGAAAAAGAATCAGCAAAAAGGCAAAGGGAGGTGTATTTAGTAAAAAGGGGTGTGCAAATAGTAACCAGACCTACTTGGGCCTTCTAGGGTGTTCCAACAGAAGGCGGTGCCTTCTGGTGGAAGCAACCTAGCTCGCCTGGGCGAGCTGGGCGGCAACCACCTCCCTTTTTTCCCCTATAAATAGGGGAAAGAGGGCAGCGTAAATTCGTTCAGCCCTTCTGGTATTTAGGATTCATTTGAAATTAGTGAGAAAAATTGTTTCCTTGAAGAAAATCCAAGTCGAGGCGTTTTCGTAACGCTTCTGAGACGTTTCCGTGACCGATTTCGTGAAGATTTTCCACCGTTTTTCATCGTTCTTCGTTCTTCAACCGGTAAGTTCCCGAAATTGAACCTTTCAATTCATTCTATGTGCCCTTAGTGGTCCCCACTTGTTTCGTGTGCTTTTATTTTTATTCAATTTGCTTTTTGTACCCCTTTTTGACGTGCTTTAACCATTTCATTTAAGTCGTTTTCTCGCCTAATAAATAATAAAATGAATTTCCACTGATCATTTGAGTTGTAATATCGTTTAATCTCTGTTAGAATAAAATCCAACCAATCTTTCACGCCGTAACCACGTTTAAAACCAAAAGAGGCAAAATAATAATAAAATATTCAAAAATATCTTTAAATAAAATAATCAAAAAATCAATCGGGCGCTTTTCTTTGGGATTTTTCTTGAGTGAATTGACTAATAACCAAAGTGAAACTAAAGCTAAAATCAAACTTACAAATCGAGCTTTGTCCATAAAAATCACCTAAAAAACCATTTTAAGGTCTAACGCCTTAAATGGTCCTCTTTGCTTTTATTGGTTAAACGTGGACTTTCAAAAGCCTAAAATCAACACATAACTTTGTCACTTCTTTCAAAATACCAAGAGATCATTAAATGGTCCAATGCCTTAATATTTTCTCTGCTTTCAAAAGAATCAAAAGATCGTTTAAATGGTCCGATGCCTTAAAATGACTTTTTGTTTGATCACAATATATCATGCAAAAAAGATAAAAACAACTTAACCAACGTTTAGTTCTCGAAGAACTACGTAGGTCTGATTTGCTTACCACAATTGAGGAATACGTAGGAGCAAGGGAAATACCCTTGCTGACCATAAAATGATAAAAAATATAAAAAGGCATAAAAAGACATAAAAAGTGTAAAAGAGAAAATAAAACAAATTGAAGTCACATTTGCACACTTGATTAAAGGCTGCCGTCCTTTGTGACAGACGCGTGGGGTGCTAATACCTTCCCCGTGCGTAAAAACAACTGCCGAACCTTTCACACTTAAAGTTCGTAGACCACACCTTTTCTGGTTTTTCCGACGTTTTCCTCGAATAAACGTTGGTGGCGACTCCGTGCATTTTCCTTTCTTGGAAGACGCACCCGTGAGTCTCGCATCGCCCTCCCGCTGAAGGGTAGGTTGCAACAGTTGGCGACTCCACTGGGGACTGTTTTTAGAGAGTTAGGCCAATCTATCAGTGTGCTTTCCTTACCATGACTTCTTCTTTGTTCTTTTTATTTATCTTTTTCCTTATGTTCTTGTATATATAACCTCTTTGATGCTTTTAGTGTGTTTTTTTTAATGTATGCATGAGATAGATATTTATTCATTTGATGCACACGAACACCAACACTATTTGCACACACGGTGAGTTGAAAAAGGGGGGCCCTATACCCGGGTCCATGGGAACATAAGGAGTGGAGGTGAATCTGTGGTCATGCTAGGTCTCCGACTTGCTTGATAACAGTGAACCCTCATTTAGAGTTTTTCTCTTTGATAACATATTATTGCTGGTAGTCCCTACTGCCGCAATATGTTTTTTTTGAAGGGGATGATACCTCTAGAAACCATCAAGAGAGATATGACACCTTGGGAATTATCACTAAAAGCCTTTTAGTTATTCCTGTGTAGGTCCCTAAAATAGGGGCATAAAGCAAACACGATCCGTTCCATTTTAAACACTGCCATGCATGTAGTCCTAAATGTCATGTACGCCTTTGCTTATGATTATTTGTGGATATTGTCGTACTATGTGCATCCCCGTGTTGTGCCTTTTTTCCGCATCTGCATCTTGCACGGATTGCGTCTTGATCCCCTCACTTTGTCAAATCGACAGAGTGTCCGTGTCGCCTTCTTAAATGCATACGTCAGGCGCCATGCTGCCCGAATGTTGTATCTAAGAAGGGGACAGCTTCCCGGGCTCCCATATTCATAAAATGCATTTGTGTCATATGAATTTCTTCATGCATTCATCCATTCCACCCATGATAGATGTCGGAGTCTTGATTCGCACTGGGTTTTGTTTCACTTTAGTAAAACATGGGATCGAGTCAGGCGCCTTCGCTTAAAAGGAGGTTCTATCAAGTCAAGGTCAAGAGCCTAGGAGTCACCAGTCTAAAAAAGTTAGGGCAGTTGATGGGTCAGCTCCAGCGACAAGCCTTTCGCAAAGCTTACGGTAAAATTTGGGACCTAGCCATGGCAGAGGTCTCCACAGAGGCCATTGCCTCCCTCGCCCAATATTATGAGCAGTCGTTGAGGTGCTTCACCTTTGGGGACTTCCAGTTATCACCCATGGTGGAAGAGTTTGAAGAGATCCTGGGATGCCCTCCAGGGGGAAGGAAACCATACCTCTTCTCGGGATTCTATCCCTCTTTAGCTAGGATTTCTAAGAGAGTCCAAATCTCGGCGCAGGAATTAGACCACAGAAAGCAAGTAAAAAATGGGGTGGTTGGAGTACCGAGGAAATGTTTGGAAGCAAAAGCAAGAATCTTGGCAAGTAAAGGCAAATGGGTCCCATTCATAGACATCGTCGCGCTTTTGATCTTCGGAGGAGTCCTCTTTCCAAATGTGGATGGGTTGGTGGACCTAGCGGCTATCGACGCTTTTCTCGCCTTTCGTGACCGCAAGGAAAGCCCGGTTGTCGCTATCCTAGCCGATCTATATGACACCTTCGACCGAAGATGTGAAAAGAACAGTACAAGGATTGTTTGTTGTACTCCGGCCCTCTACGTATGGTTGGTTTCACACCTTTTCCGCCAAGAGGTGAGACATGCTTGCCCGCTAGAAAGCCACCGTTCATGCACAGAGAAAAAAGAGGCAAGTTGGGACCGACTCTTAGCAAGCAAAGAAGGAGCGTCTGTCAACTGGTTCCCCCGATGGAAAGAAGGAAGAACCGGGGTTCTTATTTCGTGCGAAGGATTTCCAAATGTTCCCTTGATTGGGACAAGGGGTTGCATCAATTACAATCTCGTCCTGGCTATAAGACAACTTGGCTACCCTATTAGAGGGGCACCACTAGAGGAAGAGCTCGCACTTATTATTGCATGAGGTTTCAATAGCACCAAAGCGGAGGCACTTTAGAAGGTCTGTAAGGCATGGGAGATGGTGCAAAAGAAGGACAAGGAACTCAGAGGCAGTAACAACGGGCCCATCGGCGGCTACCGTAGGTGGATGAAAGCCCACATGCAAGGTCTAGATTGGCTCCCGAGTTTGAGAACCACTAAGGGGGTGGAAGTTGAAGCTCCGGAGGAGGACGAAGAGGTGCAAGCCCTCAGGGAAAAACTCGAGAAAGCCCAAACAGTCAAAGAAAAGTTCAAATCAGTAGCTCTTAAGATCCAAAAGGAGAATGCCGAACTAAGAGACGTAAATATAGCCACCACCAAGGCCTTGGAACAAGAGACCAAAAGGGCCCGTAGGGAAGAATATGGCCGGAACAAATTCCGAGGGGCTCTGTGGGGCAATAACAGTGAGCATAAGCTCCGGAGAGAGGAAAGGGACCAATCACGAGTAGATAGTTTGATCTTGAAGGATGAGTTGAAGATTTGCCTAAGGTCCACGAGAAGTTTGTCTTAGCGGTTACGCGAGACCGAGACCAACATGCTAGCCATCATCAGCAAGTATCAAGAAGAATGAAATCTAGCCACGACCCACGAGCACAAAGTGGCGGACGAGTATGCCCAAGTTTATGCGGAAAAGGAGGCTAGGGGGAGGGTGATTGACTCGTTACATCAAGAGGCTATGATGTGGATGGACCGATTTGCTCTTACTTTGAACGGGAGTTAAGAACTTCCCCGATTGCTGGCCAAGGCCAAAGCAATGGCAGACGCCTACTCCGCCCCCGAGGAGATCCACAGACTTCTTAGCTATTGTCAGCATATGATAGACTTAATGGCCCATATAATTAGGAACCGCTAGGAAGTTTGTATTGTCACTCAGATCTTGACTAGTTATAACTTTCTGAATAAAAAAAGTTTATCCCACGTTTTTACTCCAAAATTAGTGTGAATCAAATCACTCCCACATTTTATCTCTAGCATGCATTCATTTTTTTTACGTACTCCTCACATTTGGTTTTTTAGGAAAGACGCCATAACTAAACGCCCCCAAAGGCATCCCTATCGAACCAGATCCAAATCTAGGACGATGAATGACAAAGAGGAAGTACAGGAACAGATGAAAGTCGACATGTCGGCTTTGAAAGAGCAAATGGCTTCCATGATGGATGCCATGCTAGGAATGAGGCAACTAATGGAGAATAACGTGGCCACCGCTGCCGCTGTTAGTTTGGCTGCCGAAGCATACCCAACTCTCCCAGCTACCACACACCATCCTATCCCAAACGTGGTAGGACGCAAAGGAGCACACTGGGGCACATCAGCAACCCCTATCCGGGATACAACCGAGTGGCTTACCCCTATGGATTACCACCTAATTACACGCCACCAGTCATACGTGATGACACGGGTCATGTCCCTCCCCCCATCCTTAAAGGGGAGCCTCCTCGACAGTCGGACGAGGCTCACGAGGATCGTTGAGAGCATGCCCAAGGAGACATCGATTCCTACTTCCTAGTCCCCGTCGAGGGGCCGGCACCCAACACACTACCTCAGCCCAACCTCACGGGAGAACCTCGAAACCCCCTAACACAGCCAATATTTTTGTCCGTAGGAGGGCCGCCCCCGGCAGCGGAAGAAAAGAGGAAACTCGATCTCATCAAAGAGTGATTGAGAGCTGTTGAAGGCTTTGGCGACTATCCGTTTGCAGACATGGCTGATCTTTGCTTAGTACCGGACGTCGTCATCCCCCCGAAATTCAAGGTACCTGATTTCGATAGGTACAAAGGGACGACTTGTCCTAAGAACCATCTCAAAATGTATTGTCGCAAGATGGGGGCGCATTCTGGGGATGAAAAGTTGTTGATGCACTTCTTCCAAGATAGCTTGGCTGGGGCCACGGTCATTTGGTACACTAATCTAGAAGCTTCACGCATCCGCACTTGGAAGGATCTGATTACCGCCTTCCTTAGACTATATCAGTACAACTCTGATATGGCCCATGACCGGACTCAGCTACAGAACATGGTTAAAAGGGAAAGCGAGTCCTTTAAAGAGTACGCTCAGCGTTGGAGGGACCTGGCAGCGCAGGTAGCCCCTCCCATGGTCGAAAGGGAAATGATTACCATGATGGTAGACACCTTGCCGGTGTTTTACTATGAGAAATTAGTAGGCTACATGCCCTCCAGCTTCGCAGACTTGGTATTCGCCGGGGAAAGAATCGAAGTAGGCTTGAAAAGAGGGAAGTTTGATTACGTCTCCTCCACAGGTACCAACGCTAGAAGGATCGGAGCAACTGGGACAAAGAGGAAGAAAGGAGATACCCATGTTGTCACTTCAACGCCTGCATGGATCAAGCCGCCGCAGATCTCCCATGGTACCCATCAGTATGCGCAACATCACCCGAGCTTCTCAGCTTGTGTTGGGGACTCCTCCAACTCAGCACCCGTACAACCTAGGGCGCTCGCGCCCATCCAGAGGGAGGCCCCCCAAGCTCTGGCTCCAACCCCGACTCGCCCGGCCGGCAATGCCCACTTTGGCGTCAGTTCCAACGCGATAAGGAACTTTCCCCTGAGGCCTACTCCAGAATTCGCCTCGATCCCAATGACATACGAAGACCTCTTGCCATCCCTCGTCGCCAACCAGATGGCTGTGATATCTCCCGGAAGGCTGACATTTCAAGAGGACCGGCCCAACGTAAAGACAAACTCGCTTGCCAATCATGGAGGGGGAGCGGTTAATGCCGTCAAGTCGGGTAGGCCACACAGGTCCAAACCTTTGAAGGACATGACGACCCCCAGAAGGTTTATCTACGAGGCTCTACAAAAGGGGGCATAATTCCCCGCGATGGGCACGAGAAAGATTCTTGTTTGATGCATCTCGACGCTTCACATAACATGGAAGCATGTTCAGCAGTTGGAGATCTGTTGCAACAAATGATAGACCAAGGCCGGCTGGAAGTCGACGATGAGGGGGGGGTGAAGAGCAGCATATATGCATGCAATCCGCAGATAAGGAAGGTCTTAGAAAGCCTAAACCTTTGGTGATACATTTCACCAAAGGGAAGGCGAAGATAACGGAAGGACAAAATGTCAAAGTGATCCCCACTCCGGACGAGGATGTTCCAATAAAATGTGTTTCTGAGAGAAGGGATGGCTGTGACAAGAAAAAAGTATCGCTCGAGGAGGCAAGCGAGTTCCTCCGCATTATTCAACAAAGCGAATTCAAAGTCATTGAGCAGCTCAACAAAACCCTGGCTAGAGTCTCTCTTTTGGAACTGCTCATGAGCACTGAGCCTCATCGAGCTTTGCTAGTAAAAGTATTAAATAAAGCTCATGTAGCCCAAGACATCTTCGTAGAAGGCTTTAGGGGACTCGTCAATAACATCACCACCAACAACTAACTCGCCTTCACTGAAGAGGAAATCCCTGCCGAGGGGAGAGGGCATAATAGGGCTTTGCATGTGTCAGTCAAATGCATGGATCACGTCGTGGCCAAGGTACTCATCGATAACGGCTCCAGTTTGAACGTAATGCCCAAAAGCACGTTGGAGAAATTTCCGTTTAACGCTTCCCATCTAAAGCCAAGTTCCATGGTGGTCCGTGCCTTTGACGGCAGCCGCCGAGAGGTGAGGGGAGAGATCGACCTCCCCGTATAGATAGGGCCTCATACCTGCCAGGTTACGTTCCAAGTAATGGATATTAACCCGGCTTACATCTGTCTTTTGGGGCGCCCGTGGATCCACTCAGTGGGAGTCGTTCCTTCTACACTCCACCAAAAACTGAAGTTCATAGTGGAGGGGCATTTGGTCATTGTATCGAGGGAGGAAGACGTCTTGGTAAGTTGCCCTTCCTCTATGCCATATGTGGAAGCCGCGGAGGAGTCATTGGAAATGACCTTCCAATCTTTTGAGGTAGTAAACATTGCCTCCGTAGATTCCCTCTCTGGGCAAGTTGCCTGTCCGTTACGGCAATGATGGTTGCCCGGGTGATGTTGGGGTACGGCTACGAGCCCGGAATGGGTTTGGGCAAGAACAACGGTGGCAGAACCAGCCTGGTAAGCACCAGAGAAAACCGCAGGATGTTTGGGTTAGGTTATAAACCCACGCAAGTGGACATAAGGAAATGTATCGCGGAAAGGAAGAACAGAGGCCAAGGCTCGCGGTTGGGACAACAAGCCGAAGGGGCCCCGCCGTGCCACATTAGTAGAAGCTTTATAAGTGCGGGTCTAAGACACAAGGGTCAAGTCGCTGCGATATGCGAGGATGACTCCCCGAGGAGGTTGGATTTGGTATGGCCATGACCTCCTGGTTTTCGACTAGGAAATTGGCGAGTGGAGGAGCGCCCAAACGTTTACGCGACGAGCATAATGTAACCCTTTGTAGCTTTAAAACTCTACGGTTGGGTCTAGGCTTTAGAGTTTCCTTTTGTTAAGGCATTATATCTTTTGTTCTTGAATTTATAATATAAAGATCTTTCTTCATCTGTTCCTACGCCTCTACCCATTCTCATTCATTTGCATGTTTATTTCTTTACGCTTAATACGCCAGATCCGACGACGAGTCCCTCGAAGGTACAAATACCCAAGACCCGGCCGTCGATTTCGAGCAAGAAGTGAGACGGATGCAGAGTGAAGAGGATGAGGATGTGAGACTTCCCCTAGAGCTGGAGAGGATAAACGCTCAGGAAGACCAAGAGATGAGGCCTCATCAAGAAGAGACAAAACTAGTACACTTAGGAACTGGCAGTGGGAAAAAGGAAGTAAAGATAGGCACGGGTATGGCCGCACCCATTCGAGAAGAATTAAAGGCCCTGCTAAAAAACTACCAAGACATCTTTGCCTAGTCATACCAAGATATGTCTGGTTTGAGTTCTGACATCGTACAACACAAATTACCTCTAAATCCTAAGTGTTCCCCGGTAAAACAAAAGCTGAGGAGGATGAAGCCCGAGACGTCCTTGAAAATAAAAGAACAGGTAAAGAAACAATTTGACGCTGGTTTTTTGGCGGTCGTTCGGTACCCAGAGTGGGTTGCCAACATTGTACCAATCCCTAAGAAGGATGGGAAGGTACGAATGTGCGTGGATTATCGGGACCTAAATCGAGCCAATCCCAAGGACAATTTCCCTCTGCCGCACATTTACATCCTCGTGGATAATACGACCAATTTTGCTCTGTTTTCTTTCATGGACGGGTTCTCCGGCTACAATCAGATAAAAATGGCGCCAGAGGATATGGAAAAGACTACCTTCGTCACCCTGTGGGGGACATTCTGTTATAAAGTGATGTCCTTTGGGCTCAAGAACACCGGGGCAACCTATCAACGGGCTATGGTGGCTTTGTTCCACGACATAATGCACCAAGAAATTGAGGTCTATGAGGACGACATGATCGCCAAGTCTAAAACCGAGTAGGAACACCTTGTCAACTTACGGAAGTTGTTCGAAAGGCTTAGGAAGTATCGATTGAGGTTAAACTCCTCTAAGTGCACCTTCGGGGTCAAGTCAGGGAAATTATTGGGTTTCATTGTAAGCCAGAAAGGGATAGAGGTGGACCCCGAAAAGGTGAAAGCCATCCTTGAAATGCCAGAATCGCGTATCGAGAAGTAGGTCCGAGGTTTTTTGCAGCGTTTGAACTACATTTCCAGATTCATATCATAGCTCACCGCTATCTGTGAGACGTTGTTCAAGCTCTTATGCAAGAACCAATCCATCCGTTGGAATGAGGACTGTCAAGAGGCGTTTGGTAGGATCAAGCAGTGCCTCATGAACCCTCCCGTACTTATGCCACCGGTGCCCAAAAGACCTCTCATCTTGTATATGATGATTTTGGACGAGTCCATGGGGAGTATGCTGAGGCAACATGACGAGTCTGGGAAAAGAGAGCGTGCCGTTTACTACTTGAGTAAAAAGTTCACGGCCTGTGAGATGAATTACTCCCTGCGGGAAAGAACTTGTTGTGCTTTAGTCTGGGCATTCCACCGTCTAAGACAATACATGCTGAGCCTTACCACCAGGCTAATATCCAAAATGGGCCCGGTCAAGTACATCTTCGAGAAGCCTGCTCTAACGGGGCGGATCGCCCGGTGATATGTTTTGCTATCTGAGTTCGATATAGCCTATGTCCCCCAAAAGGCAATAAAGGGAAGTACCTTGGCGGATTATTTGGCTCAGCAACCTCTCAACGACTATCAACCCATGCATCCCGAGTTCCCGGACAAGGACATCATGGCCTTGTTCGAGGAAAAACTAGACAAGGACAGGGACAAGTGGATCGTGTGGTTTGATTGAGCCTCAAATGTTCTAGGCCATGGCGTTTGGGCAGCATTGGTCTCTCCGGACAATCAATGTATACCTTTCACAGCCAGGCTGGGGTTCGACTGCACCAATAACATGGCTGAATATGAAGCATGCGCTCTGGGCGTCCAGGCAGCAATTGACTTCAACGTCAAGCTACTCAAGGTGTACAGAGACTCAGCGCTAGTGATTCACCAGTTGAGAAGAGAATGGGAAACTAGAGACCACAAGCTGATACCCTACCAGGCCTATATCAAGGAATTGGCTGGTTTTTTTTATGAGATCTTGTAGAAACAAATGACTTTGATGTTTTGATGATGATCATGATGATTTGATGCAAATGATGCAAATGCGCTTTTCAAGTTTAAATTCAAGACAATGATTCAAGAATACAAGACACAACATCAAGATGATCACTAGTATTTTAGGAAGGGAATTCCAAATTGATATAGCAAAAGGTTTGGCCAAGTAATTTAAGTTAAAAAGTGTTTTTCAAGAGATTTACTCTCTGGTAATCAATTACCAGAGGATGTAATCGATTACCAGTGGCCAAAAATGTTTACAACAGCTATTAAAAATTTGAATTCAAATTTTAGACTGTGTAATCGATTACACAATATTGGTAATCGATTACCAGGAGTTAATAAACGTTTTAATTCAAATTTTAAAACCTGTAATCGATTACATAAATCATGTAATCAATTACTAGAGGAGATTTTCAGAAAATAACTTCCAAGATTCACATCTATTCAAATGGTTTATGAATGGCCATCAAAGGTCTATTTATATGTGACTTGGAAACACGAATTGTGAGAGAGTTTTCATTGCCCAAAAACTTTTATCCTCTCAAAAGATTAAGAGAGTTTTTCTGAATTGAAATGTCTTATCCTCTCAAAGATTCCTTGGTCAAACACTTGCATATTCAATAAGGAATTGTGATTGATCTTCATTGTACAATCTATCTCTTTCAAGAGAGACTTCTTCTTCTCTTCTTCTTACTTCTGAAAAGGGATTAAGAGACTGAGGGTTTCTTGTTGTAAAGGATTCCTAAACACAAGGGAAGGGTTGTCCCTGTGTGGTTCAGACTTTGTAAAAGGAGTTTTTCAAAGAGAGTGGAAAATCTCAAGTGGGTTGCTTGAGGACTGGACGTAGGCACGGGAAGTGGCTGAACCAGTATAAATCAGTTTGCATTTCTCTCTTCCCTTAAACTTCTTTTATTTATTGCATTTATCTTTTGCTTTAAAGAAGTTTATTCTGAATTGTCTTTTGAATAATTCATGTTAAGGGTGCATTGTTAATCTAAAAAGAGAGAGCAAAATTTTAATTAGGGAATAGTCTTTGTATCTTAATTCAACCCCCCTTCTTAAGATAACTGAGGCCATTTGTCTAACAGATCTCCTTCCATCACGTTCCCCGAGAGGAAAATCAAATGGCGGATGCGCTTGCCACTTTAGCGTCCATGTTCCAGCTGACACCGCACAGAGACTTACCGTACATTGAGTTCAGGTGTCGTGGCAGACACGCACATTGTTGTCTAGTGGAAGAAGAGCGGGACGGTAAGCCTTGGTATTTCGATATCAAGTGATACGTTGAAAGCAAAGAGTACCTACCGAAGGCTTCCGACAACGACAAGAGGACGTTGAGGAGATTGGCGGCCGACTTCTTCTTGAGCGGAAACATACTATACAAGAGAAACCATGACATGGTTCTGCTATGCTGCGTGAACGCTAAGGAAGCTGAGAGCATGCTGAGGGAGGTCCATGATGGCTCTTTTGGTATGCATGCTAACGGGCACCCCATGGCTAGGAAGATCTTAAGGGCGGGTTACTATTGGCTCACCATGGAGAGCGATTATTGTCTCCATGTGAGGAAGTGTCACAAATGCCAGACGTTTGTAGACAACATCACAATTCCACACCCTACAGACCAAAGATGAACTGAGCCGTGGAGGCAGCCAATAAGAATATCAAGAAGATTATCCAGAAGATGACCGTGTCATACAAGGATTGGCACGAAATGCTCCCATTCGCGTTACATGGTTACCGAACCTCAATACGCACGTCAACCGGGGCAACACCGTTCTCATTGGTATATGGAAATGAGGTTGTGCTACCGTTTGAGGTGGAAGTCCCATCATTAAGAATCTTGGCGGAATCTGGATTAAAGGAATCGGAGAGGGCCCAAGCATGATTCGATCAGCTTAATCTCATAGAAGACAAGCGTTTGGCCGCCATGAGTCACGGGCATTTATATCAGAAATGAGTGAAGAACGCTTTTGACAAGAAGGTACGCTCGTGCAGGTTTAGCGAAGGGGACTTGGTGTTGAAGAAAGTCTCCCAAGCTCTAAAAGACAACAGAGGAAAATGGGCCCCGAACTACGAAGGGCCTTTCGTTGTAAAAAAGGCTTTCTCCGGAGGGGCCCTAGTGTTCGCCAACATGGATGACGAGGAGCTACCTTCACCCGTGAATTCCGACGTTGTCAAGCGATACTACGCTTAAGATCTGGGGCAATTGAGGGAGTCGCTGCATGTTTTTATTTTTGTTTGTTCTTCTTGGTTTCCCCCAAAGATTCCTGTCCTCTGTAATTTTCTCATCGTAGTCTTTAAAAAAAAGAACATAGGATTGAGGTTCCGGTCCTCGCTTTGTGCTTTAAAAGATATGTAGTATTTGATAACTTGAGCCTTTTCGCTCATGGGATGCCCCATGCGCTTAATTGAAACTGAACCCGACAAGCTTTTGCTAAAATATTATTGCCTTTGAAAACGCTCATGCATACGCATACACATGCATATTTGTTATCTTATGACAGGAGCAGGATCATTTTAGGCAATAGTCAAATACCGAGCCAAATCCAGAGATAGAGACGAATCGAGGTAAGCGGTAACGCGGCCACGATTTGCTGCGCAATGTTGTTGCCTGCTTTCAGGTACTTAGGGACAGGCACGAGTGGAGGCTAGGCCAATGATCAACGGATCGTCGTCCCACGTCCAGCTCCGGACAAGCGAGAAGCGCTACTGGGAAGCAGCCTAGTATCCATTAAATTCCTACTTATTATTGTTGTTGTTTCTTTGAGGTGATGGTCGGATGCCTAATTTACCCTAGGCGGGTCAAGTAAGCGAACGCCGACCCATAGAGAGCACGTACCTTTGTTTTTTTTTTATAAAAAAAATGCAGGGTTAGCTCACCTGGGCGAGCTGAGCTCGCCTGGGAGAGCACCCCATGCACGAAATGATTTAAAAAGAGAGAGGGGGAGTGTAGTTTTCACCCAAGAAACTTCTCCCCCTCACTTAAGAACACTGCACTCACGGGATTGCTAGCTTTTTCTGACCCAAGGCCACCATTATGTGCGTTTTGCTTCCATTTTAGTGTCCTTGCCACTCCATACAAGTAAATGCACTATCCTTTGGTTTCTAGCTTCCCATTAATACCTTTTATGCTTTAAATTGTACACGATTTGACCAATTTCGTGAGACAATTTAGGGCAAATTTGTGCTTTGATTCTTTGAATTGGGGGGCTGTAGGGGATGGCCTTAGGCCTAGGTTGTGTTCTGAAATGATGGGGCAAGCCACATTTGTGGAAGCAAAGCTTCATGATGAATCAACAATGATTCAAAGATGTTTTGATGATAACATTGATGACAACAAAAGATGATGACAAAGGTGATGAATAACAAGCTCAAAAGATCAAAGAACAACTCAAGTGAATCAAAGAACATCTCAAGTGAATCAAGAACAAGTCAAGAGTTGAGGAATCAAGGAGAATTCAAGACTCAAGAAGAAAGCCTAGAATCAAGAATCAAGAATCAAGAATCAAGACTCAAGATCTCAAGAATCAAGATCAAGATTCAAGACTCAAGATTCAAGAATGAAGAAAAGACTCAATCAAGATAAGTATTAAAAAGTTTTTTCAAAATTTTGAATAGCACATGAGTTTTTGACAAAACCTTTACCAAAGAGTTTTTACTCTCTGGTAATCGATTACCATATTGTTGTAATCGATTACTAGTAGCAAAATGAGTTTGAAAAAGTTTTCAAACTGAATTTACAACGTTCCAAATATTTTCAAAAGGCTGTAATCGATTACAATGTTTTGGTAATTGATTACCAGTGCCCTTGAATGTTGAAATTCAAATTTAAAAGTGAAGAATCACATTGTTTCACTCAAAAGCTTTGTGTAATCGATTACACTTATTTGGTAATCGATTACCAGTGTTTGTTTCTGAAAAATCTAAAGATGTAACTCTTCAAAAAGGTTTTGACTTTTTCAAATGGGTTTTAAGTTTTTCTAAAAGTTATAACTCTTTTGAATGGCCTTCTTGACCAGACATGAAGAGTCTATAAAAGCAAGGCTTTGTTTTACTTTTCCTATTGAATCTTATACAATGCTTTACAAGCCTTGAATCTCTTTGAATCTCTTTGAACTTCTTCTTCTTCTTTGTACCAAAAGCTTTATGAAGTTTTTTGGTTTTCTAAACCTTGAAAACTTGTGCTATTCATCCTTTTCATTCTCTTCTCCCTTTGCCAAAAAGAATTCTCCAAGGACTAACTGTCTGAATTCTTTTTGTGTCACTCTTCTCCCTTTTCCAAAAGAACAAAGGACTAACCGCCTGAATTCTTTTGTGTCTCCCTTCTCCCTTGTCAAAGAATTCAACACGACACAATCTGAGAATTCTTTTGATTCTTCCCATTCCCTAATACAAAAGTGTTCAAAGGTTTAACCGCCTGAGAATTCTTTTGAATCCCCATTCACAAAGTATCAAAGGTTTAACAGCCTGAGATCTTTGTCTTAACACATTGGAGGGTACATCCTTTGTGGTACAAGTAGAGAGTACATCTACTTGGGTTTGACTGAGAACAAGAGAGGGTACATCTCTTGTGGATCAGTTCTAGTGGAGGGTACATCCACTAGGGTTTCAAAGAGAACAAGGGAGGGTACATCCCTTGTGGATCTTTGCTTGTAAAAGGATTTTTACAAGGTTGAAAGAAATCTCAAGGACCGCAGGTCGCTTGGGGACTGAAGGTAGGCACGGGTTGTTGCCGAACCAGTATAAAAACTCTTGTGTGTTTGTTTCCTTCTTCCCTACTCTTTTACTTTCCACTGTGCATTTAATTTTCGCTTTTACTTTCTGTTAAGTTTTCTCTTCTACTCCTCATTCTCTTAACAATTTTGTAAAAGCCTTAAAAGAGTAATTTTTTAATTAGTAAAGGTTTAGGAATAATTAATTCAACCCCCCCTTCTTAATTATACTGAGGCCACTCGATCCAACAACATTGCCCCTATTCCCTTGTTGTTGGTACCCAAAAGTGCGCCCACCAAGTGCTCGGTGAAAAGTCTCAATGGTGTTTCCGCCTAAGTTTGTGAATATTGCTTATAGGTTGGGCTTGTGCATGTATGATTACCATTTTTTGGATATGTGGACAGCTTGCGGAAGTTAGGATAAATTCCAAAATATGATTTAGGCCTAGGGACCCAAGCCTTTGATTTTTGAAATGAAAGAAGGCATGGAAGTGAGAGCATGTTGGCATGGTTTCCCCTTTAGGCCAGCACTTGGTTCGGGGTGCACCATGATGATTTCTTTATACCTAGGTGGTGTGAAAATGTCGTTCAGCATGTACATATGAATGTTTAATAGGTAGTCAAATGCTTCGCAAATGTGCATATATGTTAAATGTGGCTCCAAAATGCTTCTCAAAATAGGAACATACGGCATGAAATTGCCTTTCAAAATGTGAATGAGTAATACAAAAGTTGCTTTTCCAATGAATGTGCAACATGAAATTGTTCTTCAGAAAATATATAAATATGTGTGAATATATATAGCATGAAGTTGCCTCTCAAATGTATGAACATGTATGTGAATAAAATGTGAACATATAGCAAAAATGCCATTCAAAATGGAGTAGGTAGGTAGCAAAATGCCTTGCAAAATATGTACAGATACTTTGACATATAGCGTAAGGAATGTCTTTGCAAAACGAAAGTAGGTGCATCTCGTAGGATGTCGTTCATTGAGGGAAAGATAGGTATAAATGCATGAATATCCTAGGAGAACCCGCGCATTAACGCGTAAGCATTCCTTTCAAAATTCGTGTGGATATTCGTGTTTTGTTGGAAAAAGGGTACGCTGTTTGGCTTGATCTGGCATTCATTTTGATTAAGTTTCTTGAACTAACTTCCCAAATGTTTTTGCAGGAAATGGCTTCGAAGAAACTCTCCACGAAGAGGTCTAGAAGAGACGCCACAGGAGAAGGATCCAGTGCCGCCCCAGAGTTTGATAGTCATCGTTTCCAGAGTGCCGAGCACCAGCAACGCTTCGAGGCCATCAGGGGATGGTTGCTCCACAGGGAGAGACGTGTCCGGCTCAGGGAGGATGAGTATATGGACTTTCAGGAGGAGATAGCTCACAGACGTTGGACACCCACTGCAGGGAGGCGGGTGCGGATCATGCGCACCAGCATGACCACATTGACCCAGACATGGATGACACTGCTGCTCAGCAATGTCTTGCCTAGCGATCACAACTCCGACCTCCCTTTGCCTAAGTGCTAGTTGGTGTATGCCATCCTGACACGGATGAGCGTCCACATGGCCCAGGTGATTGCTGATGCCATTTATTTGTTTGCATGTATGGCGCCTAGGGTTTTTGGCACTGATCACGGGCCTCTGCCAGTCCTACGAAGTTCCCATCACCCCCAGTAAAGTAATCCGACTGCCGATCACCCGAGCCTTCATCAAGAAGTACAGCACGCCTAGGCAGGTCCAGGGTGACGCACATCAGGCTGCAGACACACCGCCACCACCTCAGCAAGCCGATCCAGCTGGGTCACTGGGCGTAGAGCGTTATCTACAGCATTTGGTTCGCCAGCAGGCGGCCAATCACCGTGGGCAGGTGCAGATACATGAGTGTGTCTACGAGTTTAGCCTCAGTCAGTAAGGGTAGGGTTCCACCACTTTTGTATGCCCTACCCCGGAGCAGTTTGGGGCTGAGGTCACATGGCCTGGAGACTGGCCCGATGCCCAGGCAGGGGAGGAGCCTGTAGGATCCCCCGGTGAGGCGGATGAGTCCCATATGGATGAAGAGATGACTGACCTGCTCAGTTTCTTGGGAGGGAGCGGAGCCACGTGACCAAGGTCACCACACTTTTGTTATTAACATTACTGCTTTCAGTTATTGTTTATGTTGTTATTAACATTACTGTTTTCAGTTACTGTTTCTGTTTCGGCTAGAATTTGGCGTTATGACTCTCAGTTATTTCGTCACTGTTTTTGTTGCGACTTTCCATTGCGTGTTTTTCTTCGTTCGTTTACCTTGTGGTTAGACGCGAGTAGGCAGTGTGCGCCCTCATCCACACAACTTTTTCAAAAAAAAAAAAGGAGAGAGAAAGAAGAAATAAACAAATGATAATAACTTAATAAAAAAAAGAAGAAAAAAAGGAGAGAAAAAGAAAAAATAAGTTGTCTAGCTGAAAAGCCAACATGCTTTTGAAAAGAAATAACTTCCAGCTTTTCTTTGAAAACATTCACTGATCATGTCCATTTTTTGAAAAAAATGTGTATACATCTGAAGAGTGAATGTTGTGAAAATTTTCCCGAACGCCCAGAATCACTACTAAAAGAAAGCTTTCTACATCGCCCAATTAACATCGGTTATAGCTAAAACCGATGTTAACGAAAGCGCGGTGACATTTTTGTAAATAAGTAGACTTAGTTAACATCGGTTTTTCCAAAACCGATGTTAACTACTCCATAGTACCATCGGTTATTTTAATAACCGATGGTACTATGGAGTAGTTAACATCAGTTTGGGAAAAACCGATGCTAGTATGCCTTTGTTAACATCGGTTTTGTAAAAACCAATGTTATCGAGTCGATGTTAACATCGGTTTTATTATAACTGATGTTACGTAGTTGATGTTAACATCGGTTATTTTTAAAAAAACCGATGTTGTTATCATTATATATTAAACTTCTGAAATTGCACAACCCGCGCCCTTGAACCCTATCGTTCTTCTTTTTTCTCCTTGCGCTTGAACCCTATCGTTCTTCTTCTTTCTCCTTGTGTCAAAGTCGTCTGCGCTTCCGTGACTACAACCACATTGTGGAGATCGTGTTTGTGGAGATCGTCTTATCCATTGAGGTACGTCCTTTCGTTTTAACATTAGGCGTTCATCGTTTTAACATTTGCTCACTTTCGCAGGTCGAAGAAAAGTAGGAAAGGAAAGAGTCCCGGAAAGGGTACTCCCAGGGCGTGTTTCTCCTTCTGCCTGAGTTCGTTTTTGTCGCAAACTGGGTTGCGCTTCCGTCACTGCAACCACATTGTCGAGTTCGCGTTTGTGGAGTTCGTGTCTGCGCTTCCATCGAAGGTATGTCTCTGTTGTATGTTAATGATGAAAATCCATTGTTCAATGGTTTGCCTCTGTTGTGATGTTTCGAAACCCTAGTTAGGAACAAAGGGTTAATCGTAACTGAATCTGTAGTGATTTAGGCCCATATGTATCTGCCTTAAGCAGTTATTGCAGAATAAATTATGGAGTAACAACAGGGGGGTTAGGCAGTTTTTAGTGGGTTTTCAGGAAGGGAGAGACGAGGCTGTCAAATTTACATAGAGGGTTTCAGGGATAAAGCTTTGATTTACACAGAGGGTTTTAGGGACAAAGCTTTGATTTACATATTGAATTTCATCCAAATGTTTTACAAGTCATTGTTACTTCCATCAATATTGATATTGTATCATGCTTAATTATATGCATTTGCTTATTCTGATCATTGTGTGTTGTGTGCTTATTTCTTCCATGCAGGTACATGATTCCTATTTGTTGTGAGAGTGAAATGATGGACAACAGCACCAACTGAGGTGAGTTTATATTTCCTTTTTTTTGTCTTTATCTTTGTTAGTTTTTTATATATTTTTTATTTTATATGTTTGAGTTTTAAATGTGTAAAAAATAGAAATAGCCTTCCCTGCCATTGATAGAGTTTTCTGGTTCCATTT
Organism: Glycine max; assembly: GCF_000004515.6. Lineage (NCBI taxonomy): Eukaryota > Viridiplantae > Streptophyta > Magnoliopsida > Fabales > Fabaceae > Glycine > Glycine max. The sequence continues at coordinate 28,943,773 of NC_038243.2, forward strand.
GGATAATTTGGCTTCATATTTTTTTATCAGTGGTGTTAAAACTGAATTAATCAAAGTAGCCTTCCCTGCCATTGATAGAGTTTTCTAGTTCCATTTGGATAATTTGGCTTCATATTTTTTGATAGAATTCACTGACTTTGTCTTCCCTTCCAGTACATATTTTTATTTATTTTCAAAAACCTGCAGTCTCTTTCGATTTTCATTTTTACCTCTGTTCCACTGTGGCCATTTAAACAATGAAAATGGCATATTACCAATCATCCTTTCTTCACCAGAGCCATCATAGCCTCAATGCTTTGTTTTTCACTAGTCTGCAATCTGAATTTGTCTTATCCATGGAATTCTTGTTTTCTTAATTCGTTTTCCCAATGCTTATAATAGGTCACTATCTCGTTGAAGCTGGTTTAGAATTATGAATCCTAAGTTCATTGATGAAAAAACAATTGACTAATTGCCCAAGTCACACCCAACACAAGTCAAAGGGGCTTTTCCTGAACCGTGTATTCAATAACTGTGTGACATTAATGTATCGTTGTTTGTGGGTCAGATTGGTTAATTATTATGGAGGTCTAAGATACACTTAGTAATAGTTAACCAATCTGCCATTGACGTTTTGATATCACAAATTAAGAGTCATTGTGCATCCAATGCTTGGTTAATGTTTCATTCCCCTCTTTAATCTTTTGATCTGCCTGTCCACTGGGTCTTTGAGCTTAGGTTTCATTTGCTAATATGCATTGGGTCCTTGAGTCGGTGAAACCGATAGCTTGGGTCTTTAAATTGAACATTTTGGGTCCAATGTACGTTTTCGGCTTTGCAGGATTTAGCTAATTTGGTTCGTCTTTTATTTATTCTTATTTGGGCTATGCTAATAATCGTCTGATCTGTGGGCATGAAGGGTGTCATGCTAGAAGCCTAAACAATATGTTTTATTTTTTTATTAGTCTCTTGTGGGTTTTTTCTTTCTTTTTTCTTCTAATAGTTATTTTTTGCAAGTTTATATTATTTTTCTTTTCTGTAGGGCATGCAAAACTATTAGTATAATTAGCAATGAATGGTGTAGAATTCTATCAAAATTAAATACTTATTAAACCAAATGTTTGTTTAATAAAAGAAATTTTCAAGCTATTATGACACACTTTATTGCTCCTACCATAGCTATAGAGCTAGCTAACTAGCTGTGAAAGTGAAGTGCTGCAGCAGAATGGCTTTAATTTGACCTCAATCTGGATCTAATTCACTCACTAACTACTACTCTCTGCATATGTTCTTTTACTGCTTTCATCTCCATTTATAACATCTTTTTCAAAAATACGAATGGCTTTTTTTATTTATTTTTCTAAACACTAAATTATGCTGCCATAGTATTTTCAGATTCCATTGGGAGCGATTTTAGCCATTGTTGATTCTGTGGTCATTGCTGTTTCGAAATTGAAACTGGTCCTGCGGTCATTGCTAGAAAGTCAATTGTGCTGAAGCCTCAAACTCAGGTATTTATATGTTTCATTCAAAAAATAATTTGAAATTGTTGTTGTATGCATTACTGGTATATTTGTAACTTATGCTATGCCTGTCTACATGACCTTTCTTTCATGGGACTGATATGTTGATGCCTCTCTACATGACCTTTTTTTTACTGGACTGATATCTTTTAAGTATTGACTGTGATTTTGGCTCTTAGAACTTGTTAATTGTTAGTGTTCAATGTTTTTGTATTTTTATCTTTTTTTTTTGCTCAGCAAAAATAGATATGTATTAGATAGATGAAATAGTACCAGAGGTACTGTGAGTACAGATATATTTTGAACATAGCTGGTAAGCGGTCTTTGATGAGTCTCCAGGTAAAAATCTTTGCCTTAGGTGGTATCTTAAGCTTCCACAGAAACACAAAGCTCCCATCCATTGGATCCCCCCTTATTTCCTCCATCAGAAACTTGTAAGCAGTATTGGTCGAATAGATACCGCTCGAATGTTGCTTCCAAATCCAAGAATCTGCTCCTTGTTGCTGAACTGATATCAGTCCTGTTTCCTCTATGAATTCTGCAGCCATTGAAGCTTCACTATCGAATAGGTTTCTCCTCCAATTAAAATTCCATTCCCACCCTTCCTCCTTGTGGCTTCCTATGTGTATAATAGTTTGCTGTTGTTGGTTAGAAACTTGATAGAGCGTAGGAAATTTGTCCGTTAAACTTCTGTCCCCCCCTAACCATTTGTCCTCCCAAAATCTGGTCATGTCTCCACAGCGCACCTTCCACTGAATTTGGTCTTTTATTTTGATTGATTCCTCTATTTGATTGAGCTGCCTTTGGTCCTTCCACCAATGGGAGTGTAAGTTGCTATTTCTTCCCTAATCTAAATTTCTCCACCCCCCATATATATTTTTATCTACTACCCTTCTGTATATGTATTTTGTGACTGCCACTGCCCAGCCCTCTAATGTTGTAGGAAAAAATATTCATCTATGAGTTTTCCTCTCTCCCAACTCCATAGCTTCATTTCTGTCTCTGGCCTCCATATCTGCAAAGCTTTGAATAAAACACAAGTGACATGTGTCTGCTTCCAAGCCTATGGTTGTCCCCAAGTCCCATAATTGTTGGGCCTCTTCCAACAGCTGATTGTTACAAATAATTTTGCTTTTTAATCTCCCTTCTGCTTCCATTTTTTTTTTTGATCAGCAAAGGTAATCTATATATTAATTGGAGTACCAGAGGTACTTTTTTTTTTTGCTCAGCAAAAATAATATATATATTGCATAAAGTACCAGAGGTACTAATAATACAAAAGGACCATATGAGTGGTTCCACAGCCAGACGTTAATATTCTGAGAGGGAACCACTCTATGCATACTGATTTGGTATAGAATTTACATAAAGTAGATTCCTATCTATGTAATCCTCTACTGCTTCATAAAGCTTTTTGTAAAGCTGGTTGCCCATTGATTAAAATGGACTGTAAAGCCTTTCTCGAAACTCCTAAGCCAAGACCAAAGTAGAAACATTGCATCTTCAAATAGTGAATTAGCGTTGAAGGTTGCATTAGAGAACACTATATTATTTCTAAGCTTCCAAATAGACCAAGTTAAGGCTAACCACCAGTATTGCCATCTGTTTGTCCTTAGTCCATCGAGTTGAACACCAACATGTTGAAGAAAGTGCTGCTTTGGACTAAACGGGAATACGCCTTTAATCTGCAACCATGACATGGTGTCCCACCAGATGGGTTGTATTTTACAGCAATGGAAAAACATATGGGATGCATCCTCCTCTGAATTCCTGCAGAAAGGACATTGCAAATCTGTCATCTGTACCTATCTCCTCCTCAAATCCTGTCGTGTTGGCAATCTATCTCTTATCAATCTCCATGCAAATACTGCAATCCCAGCTGGAATTTTTAATTTCCATAGCTTCTCAAAACAGTCCTCCTGTCTATCACCTGTTGCTTCTTCCCCTAACAAGTTGTATGCAGTTCTTGTTGAATAGTGACCTGCTGGATCTCCAGACCATATCCAAGTATCTGTGCCTTGTTGCTGAATTGCTGAATCTTCAATGTCTATGAGAAAATGAACTGCTGAATCAATTTCATTTTCAAACAATGACCTTCTCCAAGAGAGATTCCACTCCCACCATCCATCTGTATGTATTCCTATTGATCTTATGACTTGATGCTGCTGTAGTGATATTGAGTATAGTCTAGGATATTTTTCAGCCAATGATTCCTCCTCCCCATTCCACTTGTCCTCCCAAAACTTTATTTGGTATCCGCTGCCCACACTCCACTTCATTCCCTGTTGGATAATCTGTCCTTGGTGTGAGCTGGTGAAAGCCTTTTGTAAGTCTCTCCACCAAACAAATTTGTTGCCTACCCTGTCCACTTTAGCCACAAACACACACACACACACACACACACACACACAGCCACACACACACAC
>NC_038243.2:29628591-29709797 GCF_000004515.6 Glycine max
GATTCTTTTTCCGTAACGTTACGAAACTTTACGAATTTCGTAACGATACTTATTTTCTTTCCGTAAGGTTACGAAACCTTACGGATCATGTAATTACTCTTTTTTAGCTTTCAAAAAAGTTACGAAAACTCACGGATTGCATAATAATACTTCCTTTTGATTTCCGTCACGTTATGGAATTTCACAGATTGCGTAACAACGCTTCCTTTTGATTTCCGGCACGTCTCGGGACTTCACATATTGTGCAACAAAGGGTGCCACATACTTTGAAGCGGTCAATTAAAGGTTGCATGCCATCAAGCAATAGTCCCCGGACGAAATTAGGGTATGACACTCAGGGAACTTGTTTTACTTGGAAAAGAATAATTCAAAATGCAAGTGTTTGTAAAAACAATTAAGTGTCATGAATTGAAAACAAAGGTATTTTCTATTCTAATCAAAGAAACAGTAAATGTAAGCACTTGAGTGTGAAAACAAATAAGTAAAAGCGTTGGGTCCTTCTACCGAGATACTTGATGCAATTAGAGTTTTTCTCTATTTAAAATTATTTTTGTGTTCAATACTGAGGACAAAAATACCAAACACCGATGTCTCGTGAGTTTGGACTAATTTAAACTAAACTTCATTCGCAGATATGTCTTGTTGAACTTAGCTTAATTTAAACAGCATTATAATCACATCATAATAAAAAGCAAAACCCTGCACTCTATTCCTAGCAATGCAGTTATCTTGCCTTGCTCTATCAAGTTCTAATGAAACAGTAAATTTTCCAATGCTAAAGTTCCTAACAGCACACACCAATGGGTGATCAAACCACAAGCATGCATACAATAAGCGTAGATAGAAACATTGAACACATGAAAATAACTTCAAATAGATAATAATAATATTTACATCAAGTATTCAGCATAGATTCCCAACAAAGGATTTTAGCCCTCCATTACAAGGGAACAACTTTCACAAATAGGAGAAGGGTTTCACAGAAAATACCAGATTACAAAGCAATGGGGATTCCTCCTCCACCTCTAAAAACCTAGGACTTACTCTTTAACCTAGAATCTACCTAAAAGTTAGGGCCTTTGCTTCCTTGCTCAGCTTTTCCTCTGTTCTTTGCACATAATTCACAGTCTATTCAGACCTCCCCACATTCTCCACAAGTCTGGCTTAAAAAAGGGCTTTCTGTCTACGAAGGCGCGCTTAGCGCCATTCTCGTGCTAAGTGCGAGTAAGTGAGATTTGGCTTAGCACCAATCTCGCACTTAGCGTAGAAGAGACAACCGTCTCGCTTAGCGAGCTGTATATGCGCTGGGCGCGTGCTGGCATGGAAGAACTCTCTTCAGGCTTATCCTCAATCGCTAAGCCATTGCTTTCTCACTTAGCGGTTTGGTCTCGCTAAGCGCATGGTTCAGGCTTAGCGAGACAACAACTTTTGCACCTTCATAATTTTCTCCTTTTTACCTGAAATTGAGGTAAAATTTACATTAAATTCATAAGGAAGGCTTCTACTGAGCACATATGAAAACTAAACTAGAAATATTTACAATCCTACCAAAAATAACCATAAATTTGGAGATTTATATACATTTTGGAAAACTTTTCTATACAAAAGTTATTCGTAAAAGATGACTAACAAGTACCTAAGTTTGTATTGAAACTAAAAAATAAGAACAAACCTACCTAATGAGTCCCTATGTACACAAATCATGAAGATGTTGGGTGCACGAGTGATTTTACAAAAGAGGGTTGCACCACTCAAAACATTCATCATACCACCTATATTAGGGATTTGGTGCCTAATAATACCTATTTTGGGCACCAACAAAGCACAAGGATTTAAGATTTTGTGAACCAAACCCTTATCCAATAACTCCTTTATGTGAGGAATAAACTCAAGCCTAAAAGGTGTGGCAATGCTAACAAGTGTCTTTTTACAAAGGAGAAAATGTGGAGGTTGTCTAAGAGGGGAAATTTCTTTAATATTTGTCTTTATTTCAAAATGGCTTTCCTTCTTAGCTAACCTCTTGGAGGAGACACTTACCTCCTTACACTCTTCCTTAACCATTAAAGGTTGTCCTTCTTCTTGGGGGTAGATATCTTCTCTAGATTCTTCCCCTTTTGCTTCTTCACTTTCACTAGAGGAAGGTGAAGTAGTAGCCTCATCTTGGCTACTATAAATGTCTTGGCCCCTCATAATCATGGTTTTCTTTGTGGGGCATTGAGAAGTAATGTGTCCTCTTCCAAGACATTTAAAACACTTCATGGAGCTAGTCTTCTCTTGCATACTAGCCTTAAGGGGTTGCTTTTATATTGTCTTCCCCTTATCATCTTTGGGCTTAGAAGGTGTCACCCCTAAGATGCCTTGACCTTGGTCTTTCTTTGGATAAGAGTGAGAGCCATAAGATTTTGAAGTAGACTTCCTTTTAAGTTGTTGCTCTACCCTTATTTTCCAATCTAGGTTAGCCTCTACATTGTCCTTCCCATGGAAGTATGGGAGGTTAATGTTAGCCTCTTAAGGCTTTCTTTCCTTTTCTCTCCTATGGGAGTGAGGTCTAAGATGTGACCTATGTCTTCCTTCATAATAGTCACGAAGTTCTTCACTTAGGCTCTTGCAAGAGTTATGACTACTATAGGATGTATGTTTTTCTTTTCTTAACTCTTTTAGTATTTTCCTTCTTTCTTCTTCCCTTATTTGTTCCCTCTCATCTTGATTTATTTCTACCATCTCTTTTCCTTTTTCTTTTCTTTCTAGTTTTTTTCCATAACTTGAGGGAACTCAACTCAACTAAGATTCTAGATAGAGGGTCCTTATGACTAGTACCCTCGCTATTAACACTAGATGAATGATGACTCATGTTGGTTCCTAAGTTGTGATTCTTTCTTGTTGGGGGTTTGTAAAAAAGGTAAAAGCTAAGGTTCCAAAAGAACTCAAGAGAAGCATGATAAGAAAGAAGAAAGTACTATGCAATAACAAGATAAACTAGGTGTGGCTAGTAAAGAAAATAAACTATGAAAGTAAGAAAGAAATTAAAGTGAAAGAAATCAAGGGGCCACTGATCCAAACACCAATTTGCATTATGATAACATGTTGTATGCTCAGATTGATGCTGTCTACGCCACCATCAATGAGAATTTGAAGCCTGGTCCTGTTTCTGAGAGAAACTATGGCCTTTATTACCTGATGGTACCCTAGTTTATAACATTGGATTAGAAGGTTATCTCCCAGAAATGGTTATAGAGTCCAAATCTAACGTAAGTATACATTCAATCACTCTACTAGTGAAAAGTTTCATTACTTTTTTTTGAAACTTTTCTAAAGTAGATATATGTAATGCTCTCATTGCTATTGATGTGCAGGCTTTGTCCACCAATTTTCTCATCTACATATTTACATGTTTGTTGTTCACTTGGGAGCTTTGAAGACCGTGATCAGGAATATAACAAAACAAATAACTTTCTACAAATCATTCTTTTGCAAGAGAAGTTGGTGAAGGTGAGGGAAATTTTAATGTATTCCTTGAATTATTATTTTTATGGACAAATGTTTAGTTGTTAGGTTGTTATTTTTTTTTTGTTAGTGAGTAGGACTTGAAACCACAACGTCTCCCTCTTCTTTTTCCCATCAACCTTATAATTTCTCCCTGAATTTTTTATTCGCAAGTGTTGATATCATTTTTTTCAATTACAATTTCAGTGACTGTTGGGAAACCAAGTATTGTAAATAATGAAACTGAAATTATTGTGTTATAATTTTTTAAAGGAAATGGTTATGGGTCTCCGTCTTCCTTATCTCCTACTTGCAATCATGCATGTGAATTTTCCCATGAATAAAATTCTCCTTGTCTTGAGCTATACAAAAGTCCAAATTTGGTTATGTCAAACAAAAAAGAAAATCCTTCAAGATCCCTCCTATCAGATAACCAATCCTTGTGAATTGAAGTTATGTCTTCATACATACTATTCAAACTTTCTCACTACTAGACCAATCCTAGTAAGCTATTATTAAAAGTCTAGTTGTAAAAAATTTAAACTTTCAATCAATTAGAAATATGACAAGTGTAATGGTTAAGATAATTATTATAAAAAAGCATAGTCTTTCCATTCATTTTTGTGATTGGATATCAGTGTAAGAATTTCAGTTGCATAAATTATTTTCTCTTTATTTTTAACCATTAAACCTAATTAAAATATATAAGGAGATCAATTTTAATTGTAGTGTTGGAATGTCACCTACCAACACGGGCCTATTGTGGATATTTATTAAACTGTTGAGTAAAGAGTTTAGATATTCTATTATACTATCTCTATTAGTGAATAACTTGTGCTCATAGAATTAAAATTCCTTAGTGTGAATTGTTGAAAGGTCAAACAAGATGTTACATTACAAGGTATTGTTACGTATCATTTGCAACTTACAAAAATTCAGGAGTTGAATGCAGTAGAGTGCAACTCGAAAAAAATTCCATAAGAACATGTTTAGCACAAACTTAGAAATGTAGCCTATATCTTTTAACAATCAAGATGAGTGCTAAATCTATGTTTTTCTACTAAAAAAAGATTATTACTGTGTAACTTGCTGGTGTTGTCCACAACTATTATTTCTTTTTCCCTTGCTTTTAGCCCTCTTTCACATCTTAACTTCAATAGTTATTCTTAAACTAGTGGTTTAATAATTCTGGTATGAAGAATTGTCTTTCTTTTTATTTCAAAGCCATTATAATTATACCATATATATTGTGTGTGCTTTTGGTGCAACTTAGAAGCATTTGGTGAATCTGTTTTTCCTTGATGACTAACTAGAGCCATTCACAATGATCTTAGTTTCTTTGTTTTAGTCATGATATAGTACTAATTTTAAATTTTGCAATAGCTTAAGGATATTATTTGTACTTCTGATGCATGATGTATGTAATTTTCCTATTGGTATGATTTCATGTTGTAATTTATTGACAAATTGCATAGCTTTGGCCTCTTGATTTGGCTTAAAAGTAGTTAATCAATTAGCCCATTTTTTAACATTTGGAGTTCTATGTATTAACAGAGAGATCCCAAAACCAGTGAAAGGGCTCAGGTGATCACAAATCAAATGCAAGGTTTGAAACCAACGTGAGGACTAAAGCCTCGAATCCACGTTCATTTCTTTGAAAGATTGTAATGAGAGATACAACAGACAGGAAATCCCTGGGGGAAATCCAGAAAACTCATAAAGATAAAGAACATGCAGCGACATCCTTAATTGCCCCAGATTCTAAGCATAATATCGCTTGACGACATCAGAATTCACGGGTGAAGGTAGCTCTTCGCCATCCATGTTGGTAAGCACCAGGGCTCCTCCGGAAAAAGCCCTCTTCACAACAAAAGGCCCTTCGTAGTTCGGGGCCCATTTCCCTCGATTATCCTTGACAGCATGGGACATTTTCTTTAGCACAAGGTCTCCCTCATGGAACTTGCGCAAGCGTACTTTCTTGTCGAATGCACTCTTTATTCTTTGCTGGTACACGCGCCCATGACTCATGGCCATTAAGCGCTTACCCTTAATGAGGTTGAGCTGGTCATAGCGCGTTTGAGCCCACTCTGATTCCTTTAATCCGGATTCTGCCATGATCCTTAATGACGGGACTTCTACCTCAAACGGTAACACAGCCTCCATCCCATATACTAATGAGAACGGCGTTGCCCCAGTTGACGTTCGCACTGAAGTTCGGTAACCGTGTAATGCGAATGGGAGCATTTCGTGCCAATCCTTGTATGACACGATCATCTTTTGGATAATCTTTTTGATATTCTTATTGGCCGCTTCCACGACTCCATTCATCTTTGGCCGGTAGGGTGTGGAATTGTGATGCTGGATTTTAAACTCCTCGCACATTTCCCCCATCATCTTGTTATTCAGGTTGGTGCCGTTGTCCGTGATAATCTTCCTCGGCAAACCATATCGGCAGATGATCTCTTTCTTAAGGAACCTGACCACTACACCCCTCGTGACACTGGTGTAGGAAGCCGCCTCGACCCACTTGGTGAAATAATCTATCGCTACGAGGATGAAGCGATGACCATTCGAGGCCTTGGGCTCAATGGCCCCGATGACATCTATTCCCCACATGGAGAAAGGCCAAGGGGCGGACATGACATTCAAAGGATGTGGTGGAGCATTGACATTATCTGCGAACGCTTGACATTTGTGGCATTTCCTCACATGGACACAACAATCACTTTCCATGGTAAGCCAGTAATAACCTGCTCTTAGGATCTTCCTGGCCATACCATGCCCGTTGGCGTGTGTTCCAAACGAGCCCTCATGGACTTCCTCGATCATGTGATTTGCCTCCCTGGCATCCACACACTGCAGGAGTGTCATGTCGTGATTTCTCTTATACAGTATGCTTCCGCTCATGAAGAAACCGGCTACCAACCTTCTCAATGTCCTCTTATCATTGTCAACAATCTCGGGCGGGTATTCTTTGCTTACGACATATCGCTTGATGTCGAAATACCAAGGCTTTCCGTCCCGTTCCTCTTCTACTTGGCAAGTGCATCCGCCATTTGATTTTCCTCGCGGGGAACATGATGGAAGGAGATCTCATCAAAGGTCTTAGCCAATTCCTTGATATAGGCTTTGTAGGGTATCAGCTTGGGATCTCTAGTTTCCCATTCCCCTCTCAACTGATGGATTACCAATGCCGAGTCGCCGTACACCTTGAGTAGTTTGACATTGGAGTCAATCGCTGCCTGGACGGCTAGGGCACATGCTTCATATTCGGCCATGTTGTTGGTGCAGTCGAATCCTAGCCTGGCTGTGAAGGGTACACATTGATTGTCCGGAGAGACCAATATTGCCCCAACGCCATGGCCTAGAATGTTTGACGCTCCGTCAAACCATACGGTCCATTTGTCCCGATCTTCGTCCAATTTTTCGTCAAACAAGGCCATGATGTCCTCATCCGGGAATTCAGGATGCATGGGCTGATAGTCGTTAAGAGGCTGTTGAGCCAAATAATCTGCTAAGGCGCTTCCTTTTATCGCCTTTTGGGTGACGTAGACTATATCAAACTCGGATAGCAGGATTTGCCACCGGGCGATTCGTCCCGTGAGAGCTGGCTTTTCAAAGATGTACTTAACCGGGTCCATCTTGGATATCAACCAGGTAGTATGGCTCAGCATGTACTGCCTTAGGCGATGGGATGCCCATACTAAAGCACAACATGTTCTTTCGAGCAAGGAGTAATTCATTTCACAGGTCGTGAACTTCTTACTTAGGTAGTAAACAACGCGCTCTTTCTTCCCGGATTCTTCATGTTGCCCCAGCATACACCCCATTGACTCGTCCAAGATTGTCATGTACAAAATGAGAGGCCTTCCAGGTACTGGTGGCATAAGCACGGGAGGATTCATAAGGCACTTCTTGATCCTTCCAAAAGCTTCTTGGCAATCCTCATTCCAACGATCAGTTTGGTTTTTGCGTAAGAGCTTGAACAACGGCTCACAAATGGCGGTGAGCTGCGATATGAATCTGACAATATAATTTAAGCGTCCCAGGAAACCTCGGACTTGCCTCATTGTACGGGGTTCTGGCATCTCAAGAATAGCCTTCACCTTTTCGGGGTCTACCTCTATCCCTTTCTGGCTTACAATGAAACCAAGCAATTTCCCTGATTTGACCCCAAAGGTACACTTAGCGGGGTTCAACCTTAATTGATATTCCTTAAGCCTTTCGAACAACTTCCGTAGGTTGACAAGGTGTTCTTCCTCAGATTTAGATCTAGCAATTATGTTGTCCACGTAGACCTCGATCTCTTGATGCATCATATCATGGAACAAAGCTACCATGGCCCGTTGATAAGTTGCCCCGGCATTCTTGAGTCCAAAGGACATCACCTTGTAACAGAACGTTCCCCACAGGGTGACGAAAGTAGTCTTTTCCATATCCTCGGGCGCCATCTTTATCTGATTGTAACCGGAGAAACTGTCCATGAAGGAAAATAAAGCGAAATTGGCCGTGTTATCTACGAGGATATCGATGTGTGGTAAAGGAAAATTGTCCTTGGGACTGGCTCGATTCAGGTCCCGATAATCCACACACATTCGTACTTTCCCATCTTTCTTAGGGACCGGTACAATGTTGGCAACCCACTCTGGATACCGAGCGACGGCCAGAAATCCAGCGTCAAATTGCTTCTTCACTTCTTCTTTTATCTTTAAGGATGTTTCGGGCTTCATCCTTCTCAGTTTCTGTTTTACCGGGGAACACTCGGGATTTAGAGGTAATCGGTGCTGTACAATGTCAGAACTCAAACCGGGCATATCTTGGTATGACCAAGCAAAGATGTCTTGGTAGTCTTTTAGCAGGATTATTAATTCTTCACGGATAGGTGCGGTAATACCTGTACCTATCTTTACTTCCCTTTTTCCACTGCCAATTCCTAAGTCTACCAGCTCTGTTTCTTCTTGATGAGGCCCCATTTCTTGGTCCTCATGGGCGACCATTCTTTCTAATTCTGGGGGAAGTCCCACATCCTCGTTTCCTTCATCTTCCATTTGACCCATTTCTTGCTCGAAGTCGATAGGCGGGTCCCAGGTATTAGTACCTTCGGGGGACTCGTCATCGGATCTGCCGTTTCAGAAAAAGAAGTAAACATGCAAATGAATGAGAATGGGTAGAGACGTAGGAACAGATGAAGAAAGATCCTTGTATTATAAAATCAACAAAAAAAGACACAAAGCCTTAACAAAAGGAAAAACTCTAAAGCCTAGGCCCAACTATAGAGATTTTAAAACCGTAAAGGTTTACATTATGCTCGTTGCGTAAATGCCGGGGCGTTCCTCCACTCGCCAATTTCCCAGCTGGAAATCAGGAGGGCATGGTCGTACCAAATCTAATGTACTCGGAACATCATCTTCGTATATCGCGACCACTTGACCTTTGTCTCCCAGACCCGCGCTTATAAAGCTTCTACCTATGTGGCAGGGCGGGCTTCCTTCACTTTCTTGTCTCCAACGCGAGCTTTGACCACTGCTCTTCCTTCCCGCGATGCTTCTTTTCATGTCCGCCTGAGTGGGCTTATAGCCTAAACCATACTTCCCACGATTTCCTTGGGCATTTATCAGGCTAGTTATGCCGCCGTTGTCTTTGCCTAAACCCATTCTGGGTTCATAACCGTTCCCCAACATAACTCGGGCCATCATTACTGCTGCATCGGACAGACAAGGCTGCCCAGAGAAGGAGTCCACGGAGGAAATGCTGACCACCTCAAAAGACTGGAAAGCAGTTTCTAATGATTCTTCTCCGGCTTCCATATAAGGCATAGAGGATGGGCAGCTTACCAAGATGTCTTCCTCGCCTGACACGATGACCAAGTGCCCCTCCACTACGAATTTCAACTTTTGGTGGAGTGTAGAAGGCACAACTCCCACTGAGTGGATCCACGGGCGCCCCAACAGACAGCTGTAAGGGGGGTTAATATCCATTATTTGGAAGGTGACTTGACAGGTGTGAGGGCCTATTTGTACTGGGAGATCGATCTCTCCCCTAACCTCTCGGCGAGTGCCGTCGAAGGCACGAACCACCATTGAACTCGGCTTTAAGTGGGAAGCATTGAATGGTAATTTCTCCAAAGTGCTCTTAGGCATCACGTTTAAACTGGAACCATTATCGATGAGCACCTTGGCTACGATATGGTCCATACACTTGACTGATACGTGTAAAGCCTTATTATGCCCTCTCCCCTCGGTAGGGATTTCTTCTTCGGCGAAGGCAATATAGTTGTTGGCAGTGATATTGTTGACCAGTCCTCTGAAACCTTCTACCGAGATATCTTGGGCCACATGGGCCTTGTTCAGAACTTTTACTAGCAGAGCCCGATGAGGCTCGGAGCTCATAAGTAACTCCAACAGCGAGACCCTGGCCGGGGTTTTGTTGAGCTGTACGATAACCTTGAATTCGCTCTGCTGAATTATACGGAGGAACTCGCTTGCTTCTTCTAGCGACACCTCCTTTTTACCATCCTTTTTCTCCGGGAGGCCTTTTGCCGGAATATCTTTATTCGAAGCGTGGGGTGCTTCGCCATCTTGTTCCTCCACCACTTTTCCTTTTCCCTTGACGTCCGCGGGTTGGACTGGTAGGTCCGGAGGCGCGAACACACGACCACTACGGGTCACACCACTCAGTCCCGTGATATTTGTTACTTTAGCTGACAACGAGCTGACGTCGGTGGCTTCTTCTTCCTTCTCCCTCGGAGGTGTATATCTCCATGGGACTGTGTGGCTATTTTGGTACGGGAAAGGAACAGGTTTGGCTACTAAGGGGTGTTCGGGCTTTTGCGAAGCTGCGCTTTTAGTGAAGTATATCACCAAGGGTTTGGGCTTCGCAACACTGCTCCCACCCGTGGACTGCATGCATATATGCTGCTCTTCTTTTCCTTCACTGCCGACTTCCAGTCGACCTTGATCTATCATCCGCTGTAACAACTCCTCTACTCCCAAACATGTCTCCATGTCATGCAGCTCGCCGAAATGTAGCAAACAAGAATCTTCCTTACACCCACTATGGGGAATCACACCTCCCTTTTGTAGGGCCTCGAAGATAAACCTCCTAGGGGTTGCCACATCCCTTAAAGGTTTAGACTTGCACGGTCTATCGGACTCAACGGCGTTAATTGCCCCCCTCCATGATTGGCGAGCGGGTTGGTTCTCACATTGGGCCGATCCTCTTGGAAGGTCAACCATCCAGCATCCATCAAATGTTGGACCTTGTATTTAAGGGCCAAGCATTTTTCAACGGAATGTCCCGGGACACCCCCATGGTACTTGCAAGTTGCATTAGGGTCATACCACTTTGGGAAAGGGGGTTGGAGGACCCTTCCGGGAGTTACCACGGCCAAATGATTGGCGATGAGGGATGGCAAGAGGTCTTCGTACGTCATTGGGAGTGGGGTGAATTCTTGAAATGGCCTCGGAGGGAAGTTCCTTATCGTGTTGGAATTACCGGCCGGGCGAGTCGTGTTCGGAGTTGGAACTTGGGGAGCTTCCCTCTGGGTGGGTGCCTTAGGCTGCACGGGTGTTGAGCTAGAGGCATTCTCGGTATGAGCCGAGAAGCTCGGGTGATGTTGCGCGTATTGATGGGTACCATGAGGCGTTTGCTGGGGTTTGACCCACGCGGGTGTTGAAGAGACGGCATGGGCATCTCCTTCCTTCCTTTTTGCCCCTGTTGCCCCGATTCTTTTGGCATTTGCACTCGTGGAGGAAACGTAATCAAACTTTCCTCTTTTCAGTCCTACCTCGATTCTTTCCCCGGCGAATACTAGATCCGCAAAACTGGACGGCATGTAACCTACTAGCTTCTCATAGTAGAACACTGGTAGAGTGTCTACCATCATGGTGATCATCTCTCTCTCAACCATGGGAGGAGCTACTTGTGCCGCCAAATCTCTCCACCGCTGCGCATATTCTTTAAAGGTTTCACCCTCTTTCTTGAACATATTCTGCAGTTGAGTGCGGTCGGGAGCCATATCAGAATTGTACTGATATTGCCTTAGGAAGGCAGTAATCAGATCCTTCCAAGTACGGATACGAGAAGCTTCCAAATTAGTGTACCACACTACCGCGGCTCCGGCCAGGCTATCTTGAAAGAAGTGTATTAATAGCTTCTCATCCTTAGAGTGGGCGCCCATCTTACGGCAGTACATCTTGAGATGGTTTTTGGGACAAGTCGTCCCTTTATACTTGTCGAAGTCCGGCACTTTGAACTTCGGGGGAATAACAACATCGGGTACTAAGCAAAGATCCGTCATGTCTGCGAACGGATAGTCCCCAAATCCTTCAACGGCCCTCAATCTTTCCTCAAGGAGATCGAGCTTCCTCCTTTCTTCAGTTGCCGGGGACGGTCCTTCCGTGGACAAGACTATTGGTTGTGTTGCGATGTTGGGCTGAGGCAACGTGCTGGGTGCCGGCCCTTCGGGGATCGGGGGATAGAACTCGACATCCCTTCGAGCATAGTCTTGAGGGTCTTTGTGGATTTCTTCGGGCTGTTGAGGGGGCTCTCTTCCAAGGACGGGAGAAGCAATATGGCCCGCATCGTCTTGCAAGACGGGTGGTGAGTAGTTGGGCGGCAATCCATAAGGGTAAGCCGCTCGGTTGTATCCCAGGTGAGGGTTGCCATCGTGCCCCAGTGTGTCCCTTCCCCGTCCTACTATGTTTTAGGGAGGATGGTGCGCAGTTGCAAAGAGAGTCGGGTCTGCTTCGGCAGCCGAACTGACAGCGGCAGTGGTGGCCGCGTTCTTCTCCATGAGCTGCCTCATACCTAACATGGCCTCCATCATGGAGGCCATTTGTTCTTTTAGAGTCGACATGTCGGCTTTCATCTGTTCCTGTGTCTCCTATTGATCACCCATTGTTCTAGATTTGGATCTGGTGCGATAGGGATGCCTTGTGGCGCGTTTAGTTATGGTGTTTTTCCCTAAAAAACCAAACATGAGGAGTGGGTAAAGAAAGAAAGAAAATGAATGCTAGAGATGAAATGCAGGAGTAATTTGATTTGCACAAGCTTTTGGAGTAGAAACATGGGACCAACTCATTTTATTTCAAAAAGAAAGTCATATCTAGTCAAGGTCTGAGAGACCATACAAGTTTCCTAACGATTTCTAATTATGTGGGCCATTAAGTCTATCATATGCTGACAATAGCCGAGAAGCCCATGAATCTCTTCGGGGGCGGAGTAGGTGTCTGCCATCGCCTTGGCCTTGGCTAACAAGCGGGGAAGTTCTTGACTCCCGTTCAAGGTAAGAGCAAATCGATCCATCCACATGGTTGCCTCTTGGTGTAAAGAGTCTATCACCCTTCCTCTAGCCTCTTTTTCCGCGTATACTTGAGCATACTCGTCTGCGATCCTATGCTCGTGGGCCGTGGCTAGACCTAACTCTTCTTGGTACTTGGCGATGATAGCTAGCATGTTGGTCTCCGTCTCGCATAAACGCTGAGACAAGCTTCTTTTGGACCTTGAACAAGCAACTAACTCCTCTTTCAGAACCATGCTATGTGCTCGCGACTGGTCCCTCTCTTCCCTTCGCAGCTTGAGTTCACTATTGCTACCCCATAGAGCTCCGCGAAATTTATTTCGGCCATACTCTTCCTTGCGAGCCCTCTTGGTCTCTTGTTCGAGGGCTCTTGCGGTAATTGCATTCTCTTCCTGTAACCCGGCACACTCCTTCCGAATGTGTGTAGCGGCCAACTTGAACTTCTCCTTGGCAAGTTTCGCCTTTCCTAACTCGCTTTTGAGAGCTTGGACTTCTTCGTCCTCTTCCGGTGCTTCAAAACTCTCTTCGCTGACGACTTTTAACTTGGCGAGCCAATCTAAACCTCGTATATGAACTTTCAGCCATTCGTGGTACCCACCAATGATGCCATTACGAATGCCCCTAAGCTCTTGATCTTTACTTAACGGGGTTTCCCATGCCTTATGGATTCTTTGTATAGCCTTGAAATTTTGTGCGTCGAAATCCCTTACAAGCAAAGGAGACATGCTTTCTTCCGTCGGTGCTCCCCTCATGGGGTACCCTAGTTGTCTTATAGCGATCGCGGGATTGTAGTTAATACAACCCCTCGTTCCTACCAGCGGAATGTTTGGGTATCCTCCACATGAGAAAAGGACTCCTTCTTTTCCTTCCTTCCATCGGGGGAACCAACTGATTGTTCTACCTCCTATCCCAGCCAAAAGCTGGTCCCAATCTATTCTCCTCTTTTCAGTACACGAGCGATGGCTCAGGAGCGGACATGGATGCCTTGTGTCTTGTTGGAACAAGTGCGAAACCAACCAAACACATAGGGCGGGCAAGCAACAGATGATCCGTGCGCTACTCTTTTCGCACCTTCGGTCAAATGTGTCAAATAGATCTGCCAAGACAGCTACCACCGAACTTTCCTTGCTATGGTGGTATGCAAGGAAAGCGTCGATTGCTGCTAGGTCCACCAAACCATCCACGTTTGGAAAGAGGACGACCCCAAAAATAAGCAAAGCTAACACATCCATAAACGGGACCCAATCTCCTTGATTGGCCATACCCCTCGCCTTGTCTTCTAGGTACCCCCGTGGTAGGCCTGCTATGCCATTCCGAGTCTGTTTTATGCGGTCCAAACCTCTCGCTGAATCCTTGACCACAGTTGCAATTCTGCTCAAAGAGGGGAGACACCCGGATGAAAGATATGGTTTTCTTCCCCCGAGAGGACATCTTAGAATTTCCTCAAATTCTTCAATGGTTGGTACTAATTGGAAGTCTCCGAATGTGAAGCACCTCAAAGGCTGGTCGTAGTATTGGGTGAGTGATGCAATGGCTTCTATGGACAACTCTGCTATGGTCAACTCTAAGATCTTTCCGTAAGTCTGCTGGTGGTATCTAGGCTTTTAACCTTGACTTGGTAGAACCTCTTGCCGGTTTGATTTGTTCCCATGCTTACTAAAGTGAGACAAAAGCTGGTGCAAACCAAAACTCCGATATCTCATGGGTGGGATGGATGAATGCATGATGGAATGCATATGACACAGATGCAATCTAGGAATGCGGGGGCCCGAGGAATTGTCTCCTTCTTAGATACAACGTCTAGGGGTAGCAAAGTGCCCCAACATACGTTTTTAAGAAGGCGACACGGACCCTCCGTTGGTTTGTTTACAGAAGGGATCAAGACAGAACCCATATGCGATGCCTAAAAGACACAATGCGGGAATGTACATAGTATGACAATATTCACTGAACATAAGCAAAAGGGGTATATGATACTTATGCATGGCAGTTGTGAAAAATGGCACGCAGCGTGTTTGCTCCGTGCCCCTATTTAAGGGACTTATAAGGGAGAGAACTAACTAGGCATTTAGTGATAACCCCCAAGGTAGTCATATCTCTCTTGATGGTTTCTAGAGGTATCATCCCCTTCGAAAAACATATTGCAGTAGTAGGGACTACTAGCAACAATAAGTTTTCAAAGAGAAAAGCTCTAGATGAGGGTTCACCGTAATCAAGCAAGTCGGAGACCTAGCATGATCACAGATTCACCTCCACTCCTTATGTTCCCATGAACCCGGGTATAGGGCCCTTTTTCACTCACAGCGTGTGCAAATAGTGTTGATGTTTGTGTGCATCAAATGAATAAATATTTACTTCATGCATACATTTTAAAACGCACTAAAAGCAACAAAGAGTTTATATACACAAGAACATAATGAAGGGAAACCAACAAAGGGGTAAGTCACGGTAAGACATTGCACAAGATTTAAATGGCCTAACTCTCTAAAAATAGTCCCCAGTGGAGTCGCCAACTGTTGCAACCTACCCTTCAGCGGGAGGGCGACGCGAGACTCGCGGGATGCGTGTTCCAAGAAAGGAATACGCGCGGAGTCGCCACCAACGTTTATTTGAGGAAAACGTCGGAAAAACCGGAAAAGACGCGATCTACGAACTTTTAAGTGAAAGGTTCGGGAGTTGTATTTACGCACGGGGAAGGTGTTAGCACCCCACACGTCCGTCACAAGGGACGGTAGCCTTTAATCGAATGTGCAAACATGACTTTGATTTTTATGTTCCCTTTTATGTCCTTATATCCTTTATACCCTTTTTATATTTTTCTTTTTTTGTGGTCGACAAGGGTGTTTCCCTTTGCTCCTACGTATTCCTCAATTTGCGATGAGGAAATCAGACCTACGTAGTTCTTTCTTATCAAGTGATTCTTTTTTACTTAAGAGGTGATCATTTTAAGGCGTTGGACCTTGAAAATGATCCATTTTACTTAGTGAGAAATTGAAATGACAAACTTCAAAAGCCTATTTTTATGGACGAGCTTGACTAGGCGAGTTGATTTTAGCCTTAGTTTCACTTTAGTTATTAATCAATTCGATTAAGAATGAGAAATCCCAAAGAGAAAACGTCCGATTGATTTTCCGCTTTATTTTGCTAAAAGATGTTTTTTTTATTATTATATTATTTTTTACCTCTTTTTTGATTTCCAACATGGTTACGGCACGACCGAACGGTCGGAATTTATTTTAACCGAAGTTAACGGATAATACAATTCAAACGTTCGGTGGAAATTTATTTTATTTTTAAGTTAAGCGAGAAATGACTTAAGTAAAATGGCTTAAGCACGTCAAGAGGGGGTATAAAAAGTAAACAAAACGAGAATAAAAATACACGAAACACAATGTGGACCACTACGGGTACATAGAATGAATCGAAAAGCTTGGTTCGAGGTACTTACCCGTTGAAGATCGAAGAACGATGAAGAACGAATGAAGAATGTCGAAGAACGGTCGAAAACCTTCGCGAAATTCCTCACGGAAAACGTTACGGAAACGTTTCGGAACCGCCTCGGCTTACATTTTCTTCACGGAAACAATTTTTCCAAGCAAATTCGAAAGAGAGAGAAGTACCTAAGGGGCTGAACCCTTTTTCTCTTCACTTCCTCCCTTATTTATAGCAAAATAGGGGAGGTGGTTGCCGTCCAGCTCGCCCAGGCGAGCCAGGTTGCTTCCTCCAGAAGCAACAGCCTTCTGGAGGAATATTCTGGAGGGCCCAAGTGGGCCTGGGTGCTATTTGCACCCCCATTTTTACTAAGTACACCTCCCTCTGCTTTTTTTGGTGATTCTTTTTTCGTAAAGTTACGGAAACATACGACTTTCATAACGATACTTGTTTTCTTTCCGTAATGTTACAGAACCTTGCAGATTACATAATCATCCCCTTTTTGACTTACGGAATGTTACGGAATCTCACTTAATTATGCAACGATGCTTCCATTTGATTTTCGGTGTGTCACGGAAACTTACAGATTGTGCATCAATATTTTTTTGGTTTTCCGGCATGTCCTGGAATTTCACAAATTGCCTAATGATGGGTGCCAAGCACCTCACAAGGACCAAAGAAAGGTCGCATGTCATCAAGCAAAGGTCCCCGGACGAAATTAGGGTATGACAACTGGGTCCAACAAAAATAGAAGAAAATCACTCAAAGTGTATCAATCTCACACGGGTTAGTGTTTCATCCTAATTCTGAACCATAGATATGTCATGACTCGATTTTGCAAATCATTTCCTATCAAATCAAAGATTACATGCGTGATCATGGATCAATAGGACTTTTTCTTGGGAATGGTTTGTTTCTTGTGTGAAATTTGGCTTTGAGTGTTCTTGGCTTTTTCCTTTTCTGTTTTTGTTTAGTGTGAGGTGAACAAGTCACCGACGCACAGGATTTTGGTTGGCAATCAAAGGGAGAGGACCACTTTAGGTCGTGGTTCCCTTTCTTTTCTTGTTCACTTGGTGACAATTTTCTATTGTTCAGATATTGTCTGGTCCAAAGACCTTTCTGCATATTTCTTCTATTTTCTTCCAATCTTTGATCAGGAATTTTCTTTCTTTTTCCTTTCTCTCAATCTTTGATTGGGAATTTTCTCTTTGTTTTCTTCCGAGAGCAAGGATTGACATTCGCACCCTAGGTCAAGGTTTATGGTAAGTTGGGATTTTGGCTCAAGGCTTGTAGAACGGCTGGACATGACATATGCCAAGGTTTGGTTTGGTTCAGGGATAAAGGGGATGTCCCACATTATTTCCATGACACAAAGGCAACAATGATGATTTGGAAATTTTATGCAAAACTAGTCATGCATGCACCTATGGGGACACTCAAGTGTTGAAATTTTTTTGGTCATGTGATGCTAGGGCTCATGATTCATTTTCTCTACTTTAGTCAACCCAGTGTTTCCAAAATATGTTCTTTTATCAATTTGTGCATTCATCCGAGTCCATTTTTGGGCGTTCGGGAAAACTTTCACAGCATTCACCCTTCAGGTGTATACACATTTTTTCAAAAACTGGTTATGATCAGTGAATTTTGTTAAAGAAAAGTTGGAAGTTATCTCCTTTCACAAGCATGTTGTTTTTTAGCTAGACAACTTTTTTTATTATTTTTTTCTTTTTTTCTTCCTTCTTTTTCTTTTCTTGCTTGCTATTTTTTTTCTTTTCTTTTATCCTTTCCTTTTTTAAGTTATTATCATTTTTTCATTTTCTCTCCCTTTTTTTCTTTTTCTCTCTAAAAAGATCGTGTGGATGGGGGCGCACACTACCTACTTACACCTAACCACAAGGTAAATGAAAAGAACGCACGAAATGGTAAGTCACAAAAACGGTGACAAAATAACTGAGAGCCATAACGCCAAAAATTTCTAACAGAAACGCAAAATAATAATAGTAATGTTAGTAACCATATAGACAATAACAGAAAACAGTAATGTCAATAGCAATATAGAAAATAACAGAAAATAGTAATGTCAATAACAAAAGTGTGGTGACCTCGGTCATGAGGCTCTGCTTCCTCCCAAGAAACTAAGCAAGTCCGTCATTTCTTCATCCATACGGGCCTCCTCTGCCTCACCGGGGGATCCTGCGGGCTCCTCCCCTGTTGGGCCTCGGGCCATGCGACTTCAGCCCCAAACTGCTCTGGAGTAGGTCATGCAAAAGGAGCAAAACCCTGCCCCTGCTGACTGAGACTGAACCGGTAGAGACACTCATGTATCTGCACTTGCCCCCAGTGGTTGGCCGCCTGCTGGCAAACCAAGTGTTGTAGATAAGGCTCCATGCCTAGTGATCCAGTGGGATCGGCCTGATGAGGTGGTGGTGGTGCGTCTGCGGCCTGAGGTGCATCACCCTGCGCCTGCCTAGGCGTGCAATACTTCTCGATGAAGGCCCGGGTGATCGGCGGTCAGATCACCTTAGTGGGGGTGACGGGAACCCCGAACGACTGGCAGAGGCCCGTGATCAATGCCGAAAATCCCAGGGCCCTGTTAGACTTATCCGGGTCTAGAGGGTGCCTGGTGGGTGGCAAACCTGCAAACAAATAGATGGCGTCAGCAATCACCTGGGCCATGTGGATGCTCATCCGTGTCAGGATGGCATACACCAACTGGCACTTGAGCAGAGGGAGATCAGAGTTATGATCGCTAGGCAAGACATTGCTGAGCAGCAATGTCATCCACGTCTGGGTCAAAGTGGTCATGCTGGTGCACATGATCCGTACCCGCCTCCCTGTAGCGGTCCGGGTGAAATCCTGCCCCGGGGTGCATAATAGTTGGGCAATGGCCTCCTCGTCGAACCCATCGGCCCTGTTCCTCCTCTGGCTAAACTCGCACTGTTGGCCTTCCTCCAACACTAGCAGGTCACCCAGGAACTGGCTGATGGCATCTGCGTCAAAGGGAATCCACTGACCCCTTACCCATGAACGCATGTCTCGCACTCCCTCCTCTGTGGGTCAAGCATTAGCATAAAACTCCAAGACTACCTCAGGGTCAAACTTAGCCATGGGAGTCACCAGTGACGTCCAATGCCTGCGAGCTATCTCCTCCTGAAAATCTGTATACTCATCCTCCCTGAGCTGGACGCGCCTCTCTCTGTGGAACGACCATCCTTTGATGGCCTCGAAGCGCTGCTGGTGCTCGGCGCTCCAGAAACGGTGGCTATCAAACCTGGGGGCGGCACTGGACCTTTCCGCCGCGGCGTCTCTCCTAGACCTCTTCGTGGAAAGCTTTTTTGGAGCCATTTCTTGCGAGGACAAATGTTTGGAAAGTTAATTTACAAGGAAGTGTCAATTTCAAGGCTGACCAAGTAACAATGGCATACAATTGCTTCCAACACAAACATCAATTTAGGGCAAACGCACATACATACTTTTATGATCATGCATGCACGCGAGATGCTCGGTTACCTAAAAAACATATTCATGCATATTCAAAGCATTTTGCTACCCAAATTATATACATGCATTTCTTTGCTAAACTTATACACATACATACTTGAAGTATTCCTGCTACCCAAAGATCATATACACTCATGTCATTGCTAAATTTGTACACATGCATATTCAAAGAATCTTTGCTACAAAAGAAATTACATTTCATGCATATTCAAGTATCTCGCTACTCAAATTACATTTCAATTCAACAAGGTTTTTGGTGAGGTATCTTTTTCTATCTATATGCAACATACATATATCTTGTGAGGTATTTTTCCACCTAATCTACATCTATGTGTGCATGATGAACAACATTCTAAAAAATCTAGGTGTAAGGCAAACATCATGGTGTAGCCCAAAAAATCAGCTGCTGGCCAAAAGGGAAATCCCTATCACAATGCTTTCATTTTCATGCTTTCTTGCACTCAAAACCAAAGGCTTGGATTCCTAGGTTCAAGTCCTTAATTTGGGCACTTATTCTAACCTCTACATGCTGTCCATATACACACAAATCAGCCCCACAATCCAAAGTTCACAAAACCACGCCCAAATTTCATTGAGGCATTTCACCGAGCACTTGGTGGGCACACTTTTGGGTGCCAATAACAAGGGAATAGGGGCAATGTGGCTTGCCCCATTATTTCAAAACACAACCTAGGCCTAAGGCCATCCCCTACAACCCCCTAATTCAAAGAAACAAAGCATAAATTTACCCCAAATTGTCTCACGGATTTGGCCAAATTATATATCATTCAAAGCATAAAAGACATCAATGGAAAGCTAGAAATCAAAGGGTAGTGCACTTACTTGTATGGAGTGACCAAAAACACTAAGAATGGAAGCAAAAGCGCAAAAATGGTGGCCTAGGGGTGAAAATCCACAAATCCTGTGGGTGTTTATGTTTTTTGAATGAGGGGGGAGAGTTTTGGGTGGAGAAAAACTCCATCTCCCTCGTTTTTATGTTTCCAGGTGCAGGCGAGCTCAGCTAGCCCAGGCGAGCTAACCTGTATTTTTTTTTTTAAGACACAAGTATGTGCTCTCTAAGGGTCGGCGTTCGCTTACTCGAACCCCCTTTAGGGTAGATGAGGCATCCGATATTTACTTTAAAGACACAACAGTAATAATTACTGGGAGTTTAAAGGATACTAGGTTGTCCCCCAGCTGCGCTTCCCGCTTGTCCAGTGCTAGGCATGAGATGACGATCTATCGATCGTGATCCTAGCCTCTACTTGCGTCCGTGCCTACGTACCTGAAAGCAGGAAACGACATCCCGCAGCAAACCGTGGCCGCATTACCGTTTTACCTCGATTAGTTTCTGCCTTTAGACCCGTCCCGGCATTTGACCACTGCCTAAGACAATTCTGCTCCTGCCATAAGATAACAAAATATGCATGCGTATGCATATGCATGAGCGTTTTCAAATGCAATAATCCTTTTAGTGAAAGCTGGTCAAGTTCAATTTTAATTAAACGCTTGGGGCATCCCATGGACTGAGCAAAAAGGCTCAAGTTATCAAATTCTGGACATAGTTTGAAACACAAAGTGAGGACCGGAACCTCAAATGCATATTCTTTTCTTTTAAAAGACTCTGCTGAGAAATTACAACGGACAGGAATCCCTAGGGGAAACCAAGAAGGACATACAAAAATAAAAGAACATGCAGTTGACTTCCTCAATTGCCCCAGATGCTAAGCGTAGTATTGCTTGACAACATCGGAGTTCACAGGTGAAGGTAGCTCCTCGCCATCCATGTTGGTGAGCACCAGAGCCCCTCCGGAAAAAGCCCTTTTTACAACGAAAGGCCTTCGTAGTTCGGGGCCCACTTCCCTCGATTATCTTTAACGGCGTGGGACACCTTTTTCAGCACAAGGTCCCCCTCAAGGAACTTGCGCGAGCGCACCTTCTTGTCGAACGCATTCTTCATCCTTTGTTGATACAGGCGCCCATGGCTCATGGCCGTCAAGCGCTTACCTTCAATAAGGTTGAGTTGGTCGTAGCGTGTTTGAGCCCACTCTGATTCTTCTAGGCCCGATTCCGCTAGTATCCTCTAGGAAGGGACCTCTACCTCAAACGGGAGTACCGCTTCCTTCCCATAAACCAAGGAGTACGGTGTTGCCCCAGTAAAAGTTCGTACCGAGGTTCGGTATCTGTCGCAACGTGCCCTTCGCGGGCGAGCGAGGGCGAGGCTCACGGGTGCGCTTTCCAAAGGAGGAAAGGTGCGCGGAGTCGCCACCAACGTTTATTTGTGGGAAACGTTGGAAAAACCGAAGGAAACCGGTCAAAATAAAAATTCTAAGTTCGAGAGTTGTATTTACGCTTGAGGAAGGTATTATCACCTCTTACGTTTGTCTCGAAGGACAACAGCCTATTTTTTAGAATTGTGAAAATTGTGTTATGTTACCTTTTATTTCTTTTTATTTTTTGAGGTCAACAAAAGCGGGGCTTTTGCTCCTACGTATCCTCCTTTGGAAAGGAAATCAGACCTACGTAGTTCTTCCTTAAGCGTGAATCAAGTGATTCTCTTTACTTGAGGGGTGATCATTTTAAGGCGTTGGACCTTAAGAATGATCCTTTTTACTTAGTGAGAAACTGAAATGATAAACTTTCAAAAAACCTACTTTTGTGGACGAGCTTGACAAGGCGAGTTTGATTTTAGCCTTAGTTTCACTTTAGTTATTAGTCAATTCAATTAAGAATGAGAAATCCCAAAGAGAAAACGTCCGATTGATTTTCCGCTTTACTTTACTAAAAATATTTTTTGATTATTATATTATTATTTTACCTCTTTTTTGATTTCCAACGTGGTTATGGCACGACCGAACGGTCGGAATTCATTTTAACCGAAATTAACGGATGATACAATTCAAACGATCGGTGGAAATTTATTTTATTTTTAGATTAAGCGAGAAATGACTTAAATAAATGGCTTAAGCACGTCAAAAGGGGGTATAAAAAGTAAATGAAAACGAGAATGAAAATACATGAAGCAAAATGTGGATCACCACGGGTACATATAATGAATTGAAAAGCTTGGTTTGAGGTACTTACCCGTTGAAGACTGAAGAAAACGAAGAACGAACGATGAATCTTGAAGAACGGTCGAGAATCTTCACGTAATTACTCATGGAAACGTTACGAAAACGTTACGGAAGCGCCTCGGCTTGTACTTTCTTCACGGAAACAATTTTCCTAAGCAAATTCGAAAGAGAGAGAAGTGCCTAAGGGGCTGAACCCTTTTCTTCTTCACTTCTTCCCCTATTTATAGCAAAATAGGGGAGAAGCTTGCCGCCCAGCTCGCCCAGGCGAGCAAGGTTGCTTCCTCCAGAAGCAACAGCCTTCTGGAGGAATCTTCTGGAGGGCCCAAGTGGGCCTGGTTGCTATTTACACCCCCCTTTTTACTAAATGACCCCTCTTTTCTATTTTTTTGTAATTCTTTTTCCGTAATGTTACGAAACTTTACGAATTTCGTAACGATACTTATTTTCCTTCCGCAAGGTTACGAATACTTACGGATTATGTATTTACTCTTTTTTAGCTTTCGAAGAAGTTACGGAAACTTACGGATTGCGCAACAACACCTCTTTTCGACTTCCGCCACATTACAGAATTTCACGGATCGTGCAAGCCTACTTCCTTTAGATTTATGAGACATCTCGGGACTTCATTTATTGTGCAACAAAGGACGCCAAGTATCTCAAAGCGGCTAACCAAAGATTGCATGTCATCAAGTAATAATCCCCGGACGAAATTAGGGTATGACAGTATCCATGTAGGGCAAAAGGCAACATCTCATGCCAATCTTTGTACAACACTGTCTCTTCTAAATAATTTTCTTAATATTCTTATTGGCTGCTTCCACGGCTCCGTTCATCTTTGGTCGGTAGGGCATGGAATTGTGATGATGGATTTTAAACTCCTCGCACATTTCCCCCATCATCTTGTCATTCAAGTTGGTGTTTGTCCATGATAATCTTCCTCGGCAAATCGTATCGGCAGATGATTTCCCTCTTAATGAACCTGACCACCACACTCCTGGTGACGCTAGTATATGACGCGGCTTCAACCCACTTAGTGAAGTAATCAATTGCCACTAGGATGAAATGATGTCCATTTGCAGCTTTGGGTTCTATGGCCCCAATCACGTCTATTCCCTACATGGAAAACGGCCACGGCGCGGCCAAGACATTCAGAGGTAGGGACAGAGCGTTGACATTGTCTGTGAATGTCTGGCATTTGTGACATCTCCTCACATGGAGGCAGCAATCGTTCTCCATGGTGAGCGCATAGTAACATGCCCTTAAGATTTTTCTAGCCATGGCATGCCCATTAGCGTGCGTACCAAAAGAGCCCTCATGGACCTCCCCCAGCATGCTTTCTGCTTCCTTAGCATTCACGCAGCGTAGCAAAACCATGTCATGGTTTCTCTTGTACAGTATGCTTCCGCTCATGAAGAAGCCGGCCGCCAATCTCCTCAATGTCCTTTTGTCATTGTCGGAAGCCTCCGGTGGGTACTCTTTGCTTTCAATGTATCGTTTGATATCGAAATACCAAGGCTTATCGTCCCGTTCCTCTTCCACCTGACAACAATGTGCGGGTCTGCCACGACACCAGAACTCAATGTATGGTAGGTCCCCGTGCGATGTTCGCTGGAACATGGACGCCAAAGTGGCAAGCGCATCCGCCATCTGATTTTCCTCTCGGGGAACATGATGGAAGGAGATCTCATCAAAGGAACCAGCCAACTCCTTGATATAGGTTTGGTAGGGTATCAACTTGGGGCTCTAGTTTCCCATTCCCCTCTCAGCTGGTGGATCACCAGTGCTGAGTCCCCGTACACCTCGAGTAGCTTGACATTGGAGTCAATTGCTGCCTGGACGGCCAGGGCACACGCTTCATACTCAACCATAATGTTGGTGTAGTCAAACCCCAGCCTGGCTGTGAAAGGTATACATTGATTGTCCGAAGAGACCAATACTGCTCCAACGCCATGGCCTAAAACGTTTGACGCTCCATCAAACCACACGATCCACTTGTCCCGGTCCTCGTCTAGCTTTTCCTCAAACAAGGCCACGATGTCCTCATCCGGGAATTCGGGATGCATGGGTTGATAGTTGTTGAGAGCCTGCTGAGCCAAATAATCTGCCAAGGTGCTTCCTTTTATCGCCTTTTGGGTGACGTAGACTATATCGAACTCGGATAGCAAAACCTGCCACCAGGCAATCCACCCTGTGAGAGCAGGCTTCTCAAAGATGTACTTAACCGGGTCCATCTTGGATATCAACCAGGTGGTATGGCTCAGCATGTATTGTCTTAGACGGTGGGACGCCCAGACTAAAGCACAACCCGTTCTTTCGAGCAGGGAGTAGTTCATTTCACAGGCCGTGAACTTCTTACTCAAGTAGTAGACAACGCACTCTCTCTTCCCGAACTCGTCATGTTGTCCTAGCATACATCCCATCGATTCGTCAAAAATTGTCATATACAAGATGAGAGGCCTTCCGGGTACCGGCGGCATAAGCACGGGAGGGTTCATGAGACACTGTTTGATCCTTCCAAACGCCTCTTGACAATCCTCATTCCAACAGACAGATTGATTTTTGCGTAAGAGTTTGAACAACGACTCACAGATAGCGGTGAGCTGTGATATGAATCTGGCAATGTAGTTCAAACGCCCCAGGAAACCTCGGACCTGCCTCTCGGTATGCGGTTCTAGGATCTCAAGGATGGCTTTCACCTTTTGGGGGTCCACCTCTATCCCTTTCTGGCTTACGATGAAACCTAGCAATTTCCCTGACTTAACCCCGAAGGTGCACTTAGCAGGGTTTAACCTCAATTGATATTTCCTAAGCCTTTCGAACAAATTCCGCAAGTTGACAAGGTGTTCCTCCTCGGTCTTAGACTTGGCAATTATGTCGTCCACATAGACCTCGATTTCTCGATGCATCATATCGTAGAACAAAGCTACCATAGCCCGTTGATAAGTTGCTCCAACGTTCTTGAGTCCAAAAGACATCACCTTATAACAGAACATCCCCCGTAGGGTGATGAAGGTAGTCTTTTCCATATCCTTCGGCACCATTTTTATCTGATTGTAACCGGAGAACCCATCCATGAAGGAAAACAACGCAAAATTGGCCGTATTATCCACGAGGATATCGATGTGCGGCAGAGGAAAATAGTCCTTGGGACTGGCTCGATTCAGGTCCCGATAATCCACACACATTCGCACCTTCCCATCCTTCTTAGAGACTGGTACAATGTTGGCAACCTATTCTAGGTACCGAGCAACAGCCAAAAAACCAGCATCAAATTGTTTCTTTACCTCTTCTTTTATTTTCAAGGATGTCTCCGGCTTCATCCTCCTTAGTTTTTGTTTTATCGGGGAACACTCAGGATTTAGAGGTAATCTGTGTTGTACGATGTCAGAACTCAAACCGAGCATATCTTGGTATGGCCAAGCAAAGATGTCTTGGTAGTCTTTTAGCAGGGCTATCAATTCTTCACGGATGGGTGCGATCATACCCGTGCCTATCTTTACTTCCTTTTCCCCACTGCCGGTTCCTAAGTCCACTAGTTCCATCTCTTCTTGATGAGTCCCCATCTCTTGGTCCTCATGGACGACTATCTTCTCCAACTCCTGGGGAAGTCCCACATCTTCGTCCTCTTCACCTTCCGTCTGACCTGTTTCTTGCTTGAAATCGATGGTCAAGTCCCAGGTATTAGTACCTTCGAGGGACTCGTCGTCGGATCTGGCGTTTTTAGCATGAAGAAATAAACATGCAAATGAATGAGAATGGGTAGAGACGCAGGAACAGATGAAGAAAGATCTTGATATTATAAATTTAGGAACAAAAGACATAAAGCCTTAACAAAAGGAAACTCTAAAGCCTAGGCCCAACCGTAGAGTTTAAAAGCCACAAAGGGTTACATTATGCTTGTCGCGTAAATGTCCGAGCGCTCCTCCACTCACCAATTTCCTAGTCGAAAACCAGGAGGGCATGGTCGTACCAAATCCGACCCACTCGGAGAGTCATCCTCACATATCACAACGACTTGGCCTTCGTGTCCTAGACCCGCGCTTATAAAGCTCCTACTGATGTGGCAGGGCGGGCCCCCTTCGACTTTTTGTCCCAATTGCGAGCCTTGGCTTCCGCCCTTCCTTCCCGCAACACTTTTTCTTATGTTTGCTTGTGTGGGTTTATAGCCTAACCCAAACTTCCCACAGTTTCCTCTGGTGCTTATCAGGCTGGTTCTGCCGCCGTTGTTCTTGCCTAAACCCATTTCGGGCTCATAACCATTCCCCAACATCACCCGGGCCACCATTACTGCCGTATTGGACAGGCAAGGTTTCCCAGAGAAGGAATCTACGGAGGCAATGCTTACTACCTCAAAAGACTGGAAGGCTGTTTCTAATGACTCCTTCGCGGCTTCCACATATGGCATAGAGGACGGGCAACTTACCAAGATGTCTTCCTCGCCCGACACAATAACCAAATGCCTCTCTACTACGAATTTCAATTTTTGGTGGAGTGTAGAGGGAACAACTCCAACCGAGTGAATCCACGGGCGTCCCAAAAGACAGCTGTAAGCCGGGTTAATATCCATTACTTGGAAGGTAACCTGACAGGTATGGGGGCCTATCTGTACAGGGAGGTCGATCTCTCGGCGGGTGCCGTCGAAGGCACGGACCACCATGGAACTTGGCTTTAGATGGGAAGCATTAAATGGAAATTTCTCCAACGTGCTTTTTAGGCATTACATTTAAACTGGAACCATTATCGATGAGTACCTTGGCCACAACGTGATCCATGCATTTGACAGACACATGCAAAGCCCTGTTATGCCCTTTCCCCTCGGCATGGATTTCTTCTTCGGCGAAGGCGAGATAGTTGTTGGCGGTGATGTTATTGACGAGTCCTCCAAAGCCTTCTATAGAGATATCTTGGGCCACATGAGCTTCGTTCAAGACCTTTACTAGCAAAGCCCGATGAGGCTCAGAGCTCATGAGTAGTTCCAAAAAAGAGACCCTGGTCAGGGTTTTGTTGTGCTGCTCAATGACCTTGAACTTGCTTTGCTAAATAATGCGGAGGAACTTGCCTGCCTCCTCTAGCGATACTTCTTTCTTGCCATAGCCATCCCTTTTTTCCGGAAGACCTTTCACTGGAATATCCTCGTTCGGAGTGAGGGTCATTTTGTCATTTTGTTCTTCCACTATCTTTGCCTTCCCTTTAACGTTTGTGGGTTGTGTCGGCAGGTAAGGGGGTGCAAACACGCGACCGCTGTGGGTCACGCCGCTCAACCCCGTGATATTGGTTACCTTGGCTAGCAACGAGCTGATATCGGTGGCCTCTTCCTTCCTTTCGCTTGGAGGTGCATACCTCCACGGAACTGCATAGCTGTTTCGGTATGGAAATGAAACAGGTTTAACTACCGAGGGGTATCGGGGCGTTTAGGGAGCTGCGTCTTTGGTGAAATATACCACCATAGGCTTAGGCCTTCCAAAACTTCTCTCATCTGCGGACTGCATACATATATGCTGCTCTTCACTCCCCTCATCGCCGACTTCCAGTCGGCCTCGATCTATCATCTGTTGCAACAGGTCCTCCACTACTAAACATGTTTCCATGTTATCCTACCCTGCAAGGGCATTGGATAGAAGACTCTAAGTAGATTGGGCCAGAGATCCAAGGGAAGGCCCTAGGGTTCTCATGAGCCTTAGGGTAGATTTTGAGCCCATGGGCTAAGTATGAGCCCGCTTATCTTTGTAAATATTAGAATAGGTTTTTTCCTTCATTTAGGCCTTGTATTTTGGCCATTCTAGTAGTATAGGGTTTTAGCCTTGTATTTCGAGGCATTTTGAGTAGTCTTTGTAGTAGGGACTTTTTTTGTATTTTCATGTATTTTGTCATGGGGGTGAGCTTAGCTATTATAGGGGGTGTGTAGCTAAGTTCTAGCTTCTCATCTCAAGGAGGTGAGCTTAGCTATTAGAGAGGTGTGTGTAGCTAAGCTCTAGCTTCTTTGGGAATCTTTTCAAGGAAGCTTCTCAAAGAGGTGAGCTTAGTTATTAGAGGGGTGTGTGTAGCTAAGCTCTAGCTTCTCAAGGAAGTTTTCTCAAAGAAGCTTCTCAAGGAAGTTTTCTCAAGAAAGCTTCTCAAGGAAGCTACCTAGTCTATAAATAGAAACATGTGTAACACTTGTTATAACTTTGATGAATGAGAGTCTTGTGAGACATACTTCAAAGTTCCACTTCTCTCCCTCTTTTATTCCTTCAATTTTGTGCTCCCCCCTCTCTCTTTCTCTCCCTCTTTCTTTTCCTCCATTGAAGCATTCTCTCCAAGCTTCTTATCCAAGGCTCATCTTGGTGGTGAAGCTCCTTCTTCCATGGCTTATTACTTAGTGGATGGCGCCTCCTCTCACCTCTTCTCCTTTGTCTTCCGCTGCATCTCCATGGTGGAAAATCACCATTAAAGGACCTCATTGAAGCTCAAAGATCCAGCCTCCATAGAAGCTCCACAAGCAAGCTTCCATCAGTCGGGATGAATCAAAAAGGAATCCTCTCCGTGCCCACCATGGGGAATTATGCCCCCCTTTTGTAGGGCCTCGTAGATAAACCTCGTGGGGGTCATCATGTCCTTTAAAGGCTTAGACCTGCGTGGCCTACCCGACTCGATGACATTAACTGCTCCCCCTCCATGATTGGCGAGCGGGTTTGTTTTCACGTTGCGCCGATCCTCTTGAAACATCAGTCATCTGACGTCTATCAAATGTTGGACCTTGTATTTAAGGGCCATGCATTTTTCGGTAGAGTGGCCCGGGGTTTTCCCATGGTATGCGCAAGTTGCGTCAGGGTTATATCACTTTGGGAAAGGAGGTTGATAGATCTTCTCAGGAGATATCACAGCCATTTGATTGGCGATGAAGGACGGCAAGAGGTCTTCATACGCCATTGGGATTGGGGTGAATTCTGGAGTTGGCCTTGGGGGAAAGTTCCTCATCACGTTGGAACCAGCGCCAAAGTGAGCATTGCCGGCCGGGCCAGTCGTGGTTGGAGTCGGAGCTTGGGGGCCCTCCCTCTGGATGGGTGCAGGCGCACTAGGCTGTACGGGTGCTGAATTGGAAGAGTCCCCGGTGCAAGCTGAGAAGCTCGGGTGATGTTGCACGTACTGATGGGTACCATGAGAGGTCTGTGGTGGCTTGACCCATGCGGGTGCTGAAGTGACGGCATGGGTATCTCCTTCCTTCCTTTTTTCCCTCAGTTGCTCCGATCCTCCTAGCATTGGTACTTGTGAAGGAGACGTAATCGAACTTCCCTCTCTTCAAACCTACTTTGATTCTCTCCCCGGCAAATACCAAGTCCGCGAAGCTGGAGGGCATATAGCCTACCATCTTCTCATAGTAAAACACCAGTAAGGTGTCTACCATTATGGTAATCATCTCCCTCTCGACCATGGGAGGGGCCACTTGTGCTGCCAGGTCCCTCCACCGCTGGGCGTACTCTTTAAAGGTCTCACCTTCCTTTTTAACCATGTTCTGCAACTGAGTGTGATCAGGAGCCATATCGGAATTGTACTGATATTGCCTAAGGAAGATAGTGATCAGATCCTTCCAAGTACGGATGCGGGAAGCTTCCAGATTAGTGTACCAAATGACCGCGGCTCCAGCCAAGCTATCTTGGAAAAAGTGCATTAACAACTTTTCATCCCTAGAATGCGCCCCCATCTTGCGACAATACATCTTGAGATGGTTCTTAGGACAAGTCATCCCTTTGTACTTGTCGAAATCAGGTACCTTGAATTTTGGGGGGATGACGACATCAGGTACCAAGCAAAGATCTGTCATGTCCGCGAACGGATAGTCTCCAAAGCCTTCAATAGCGCTCAATCTCTCCTCGATGAGATCGAGTTTCCTTCTTTCTTCCGCCGCCGGGGGTGGTCCCTCTGTGGACAAGAATATTGGTTGTGCTGGGAGGTTGGGTTGAGGCAGTACGTTGGGTGCCAGACCCTCGACGGGGACCGGGGGGTAGAAATCGACGTCTACTTGGGCATACTCTCTATGATCCTTGTGAACCTCGTCTGACTGTCGAGGAGGCTCCCCTTCAAGGACGGGGGAAGGGACATGACCCGCGTCATCACGCATGACTGGTGGCGTGTAATTAGGTGGTAGTCCATAAGGGTAAGCCACCTGGTTGTATCCCGGATGGGGGTTGCTGATGTGCCCCAGTGTGCTCTTTTCTCATCCTACCGCGTTTGGGAGAGGATGGTGTGCGATAGCTGGGAGAGTTGGGTCTGCTTCAGCAGCCGAACTAACAACGGCAGCGGTGGCCACGTTATTCTCCATGAGTTGTCTCATCCCTAACATGGCCTCCAACATGGAAGCCATTTTCTCTTTCAAAGCCGACATGTCGGCTTTCATCTGTTCCTGTGTCTCCTCTTAGTCACCCATCGTCCTTGATTTGGATCTGGTGCGATAGGGATGCCTTGGGGCGTGTTTAGTTATGGCGTTTTTCCTAAAAAACCAAACGTGAGGAGTAGGTAAAGAAAAATGAATACATGCTAGAGATAAAATGCGGAGGTGATTTGATTGGCACTGATCTTTGGAGTAAAAACATGGGATAAACTCATTTTATTCAGAAAGTTATAACTAGTCAAGATCTGAGCGACAATACAAACTTCCTAGCGATTTCTAATTATATGGGTCATTAAGTCTATCATATGCTGACAATAGCTGAGAAGTCCGTGGATCTCCTCGGGGGCGGAGTAGGTGTCCGCCATTACTTTGGCCTTGGCTAGCAATCGGGGAAGTTCTTGACTCCCGTTCAAGGTAAGAGCAAATCGGGGAAGTTCTTGACTCCCGTTCAAGGTAAGATCAAATCGATCCATCCACATTGTTGCCTCTTGATGTAACGAGTCGATCACCCTTCCTCTAGCCTCCTTTTCTGCGTACACTTGGGCATACTCGTCCGCCACTTTATGCTCGTGGGCCGTGACTAGATTTAGTTCTTCTTGGTACTTGCTAACGATGGCTAACATGTTGGTCTCTGTCTCGCATAAACGCTGAGACAAGTTTCTTTTGGACCTTGAGCAAGTAGCTAACTCCTCTTTCAAGACCACGCAATGTGCTCGTGATTGGTCTCTCTCTTCCCTTTGAAGCTTGAGCTCACTGTTGCTGCCCCACAAAGCTCCACGGAATTTGTCTCGGCCATGCTCTTCCTTGCGAGACCTCTTGGTTTCTTGTTCATGGGCTCTTGCGGTAGCTGTATTTTCTTCTCGTAACTCGACACACTCTTTCCAGACGTCTGTAGTGACCAACTTGAATTTTTCTTTGGCAAGTATTGCTTTTCCTAGTTTGGTTTTTAGAGCTCGGACTTCTTTATCCTCTTCCAGAGCTTCGAAGTTCTCCTCATTTATAATTTTCAACTTGGAGAGCCAATCTAACCCTCGTGTACGAACTTTCAGCCATTCATGATAACCACCGATGATGCCATTACGGATGCCCCTAAGTTCTTTATCTTTCCTTAACGGGCCTTCCCACGTCTTATGGACTCTTTGTATAACCTTGAAACCTTGCGCTCCGAAATCTCTCACAAGGAAAATAGAAAGGCTCTCTTCCGCCGGTGCTCCCTTCATGGGGTACCCTAACTGTCTTATAGCAAGTGCGGGATTGTAGTTAATGCAACCCCTCATTCCTATCAATGGGATGTTTGGGTAGTCCCCACATGAGAAGAGAACTCCCTCATTTCCTTCCTTCCATCGAGGAAACCAGTTGATTGTTCTGCCTCCTATCCCAGCCATGTGTTGGTCCCAATCTACTCTTCTTTTTTCGACACAGGAGCGATGGCTTCGGAGCGAACATGGATGCCTTATGTCTTGTTGGAATAGGTGCGAAACCAACCATACACAAAGAGCGGGTAAACAGCAGATGATCCGTGCACTACTCTTCACGCACCTTCGGTCAAATGTGTCAAATAAGTCTGCCAAGATAGCTACCACCAGGCTTTCTTTGCCATGGTGATATGCAAGGAAAGCATCAATTGCGGCTAGGTCCACCAAACCATCCACGTTTGGAAAGAGGAAAACCCCAAAGATTAGCAATGCTAATATGTCCATAAACGGGACCCACTCCTCTTGATTCGCTGTATCCCTTGCCTTGCCTTCTAAGTACTTCCGTGGTAGGCCTACTACGCCGTTTCGAGTTTGCTTTACACGATCCAATTCTCTTGCCGAATCCCTGACCACAACTGCAATCTTGCTCAAGGAGGGAAGAAACCCGGAGAAAAGATACGGTTTCCTTCCCCCAAGAGGATATCCTAGAATCTCCTCAAATTCTTCAACAGTCGGTACTAATTGGAAGTCTCCAAACGTGAAGCATCTCAAAGGCTGGTCATAGTATTGGGTGAGTGATACAATAGCTTCCGTGGATATCTCTGCTATGGTCAAATCTAAAATCTTTATGTACACCTTGCGGAAGGCTTGCATTTGGAGAGGTCCCATCAACCGCCCCAACTCCTTAATGCTGGTGATATCTAGGCCCTTAATCTTGACTTGATAAAACCTTTTTCTAGTTTGATTTGTTCCCATGTTTTACTAAAGTGAAACAAAAACCCAGTGCGAATCAAAACTCTGACATCTATCATGGGTGGAATGGATGAATGCATGAAGAAATGCATATGACACAGATGCAATTTATGAATACGGGAGCCCGGGAAATTGTCTCCTTCTTAGATACAACGTCTTGGGGTAGCATGGTGCCCGACGTATGTATTTAAGAAGGTGACACAGACCTTCTGTTGGTTTGCCAAAGAGAGGGGATCAAGACGAAACCCGTGCATGATAAGGCACGACATGGGAATGTACATAGTACGACACTATCCACAAACAAATATAATCAAAGGGGTACACAACATTTGACTACATGCATGGCAGTGTGGAAAATGGCACACAACGTGTTTGCTTCGTGCCCTTATTTTAGGGACCTACATGGGAGGGAGCTAAAAGGGCTTTTAGTGATAATTCCCAAGGTGGTCATATCTCTCTTGATAGTCTTTAGAGGTATCATCCCCTTCGAAGAACATATTGCAGCAGTAGGGACTACTAGCAACAATAT
This sequence comes from Glycine max, assembly GCF_000004515.6. Classification (NCBI taxonomy): domain Eukaryota; kingdom Viridiplantae; phylum Streptophyta; class Magnoliopsida; order Fabales; family Fabaceae; genus Glycine; species Glycine max. The sequence continues at coordinate 29,662,448 of NC_038243.2, forward strand.
GTTATCAAAGAGAAAAACTCTAGATGGGGGTTCACTGTAATCAAGCAAGTCGGAGACCTAGCATGATCACAGATTCACCTCCACTCCTTATGTTCCCACGAACCCGGGTATAGGGCCCTTTTTCAACTCACCGTGTGTGCAAATAGTGTTGGTGTTTGTGTGCATCAAATGAATAAATATTTACCTCATGCATACATTTTAAAACACACTAAAAGCATCAAAAGAGTTTATATACACAAGAACATAAGAAAAAAAGACAAAGAAAAAGAACAAAAGGGAAGTCATAGTAAAGAAAGCACACTGATTGATTGGCCTAACTCTCTAACAATAGTCCCCAGTGGAGTCGCCAACTGTCGCGACCTACCCTTCGGCGGGAGGGTGACGCGAGACTCACAAATACGTCTTCCAAGAAAGGAAAATGCACAGAGTCGCCACCAACGTTTATTTGAGGAAAACGTCGGAAAAACCGGAAAAAGACGTGGTCTACGAACTTTAAGTGAAAGGTTCGGGAGTTGTATTTATGCACGGGGAAGGTATTAGCACCCCACGCGTCCGTCACAAGGGACGACAACTTTTAATCAAGTGTGTGAATATGACTGCATTTTGTGTTATCTTCCCTTTTTTACGTTTTTTATGTCTTTTTATGCCTTTTATATTTTTTTATCTTTTTGTGGTCGACAAAGGTGTTTCCCTTGCTCCTACGTATTCCTCAATTGTGGTAAGGAAATCAGACCTACGTAGTTCTTTGAGAACTAAACGTTGGTTAAATTATTTTTATCCTTTTTTGCAAGATATATTTTGATTAAATGAAAGGTCATTTAAGGCGTTGGACCATTAAACAATCTTTTGATTCTTTTGAAAGGAGAGAAAACATTAAGGCATTGGACCATTAATGATCTCTTGTTTTTTTGAAAGAGGTAACAAAGCTACGTGTTGATTTTAGGCTTTAGAAATCCACGTTTAACCAATAAAAGTGGAAAAGACCATTTCAAGGTGTTGGACCTTAAAAATGACTTTTTAGGCGATGACAAAAGTTTGATTTATGAATTGATCTTAGCCTTAGTTTCACTTTGGTTATTAGTGAATTCGATTAAGAAAGAAAAATCACAAAGAAAAACGTCCGATTGATTTTTTTGATTATTTTATTAAAAGATATTTTTTTATTATTATATTATTATTTTACCTCTTTTTGGTTTTAAACGTGGTTACGGCATGACAGAACGGTCGGATTTCATTTGAACAAAAATTAAAAGATGTTACAATTCAAATGAACAGTGGAAATTTATTTTATTTTTGATTAGGCGAGAAAATGACTTAAATAAATGACTAAAGCACGTCAAAAGGGGGTACAGAAAGTAAATGAAATAAAAATAAAAGCATGCAAAATAAATGGGGACCTCTAAGGGTACATACAATGAATTGAAAAGTTCGATTTCGGGAACTTACTGGTTGAAGACCGAAGAACGACGAAGAACGATGAAGAACAGTGGAAAACCTTCGCAAAATCGCCCACGGAAACGTCTCTGAAGCGTTACGGAAGCGCCTTGGCTTGGATTTTCTTCATGGAAACAATTTTTCTCACTAATTTTAAGTGATTCTTAGATATCAGGAGGGTTGAACCTTTTTGTTTTACCCTCCTCCCCCTATTTATAGGGAAAAGAGGGTGGTGGTTGCTGCCCAGCTCGCCCAGGCGAGCTGGGTTGGTTCCACCAGAAGGCACCGCCTTCTGTTGGAAGATCTTGGAAGGCCCAAGTGGGCCTGATTGCTATTTGTACCCCCTTGTTTACTAAATACACCCCCTGTCCCCTTTTTTGCTGATTCTTTTTCCGTAAGGTTACGGAACTTTACGAATTGCGCCTTAACACGTCCTTTCAACTCCCTTCTTGTGCTTCTTGAGCACTAGCAACAACTTCTCCCCTTGCTCAGCATCAAGGGAGGCAGAGATGAACACTTGAAATTTTTCCTTATCCTCCAAGTAAGCATATTTGAGGGTTGCTGGTAAGGGCTTCCACTCTGGTGTGGGTGGTGGCTGGACCGTGGTAGGAACCATGGTAGGAGAAGAAGAAGGTTCCTCAGCCTGTACCTCATAAAGCAAGTCAGAAGTATATGTACTTCCTGCAACATGGTTAGTGCATTCTGACTCTAAAAAATCAGCATCAAGAGGTACACCACCCAAAAAATTAGAACCAAACTCAAATTTAAATTCACTCTCAACATAAAAGTCAGATATAGGTTCAAATTCAAACTCAGATTCATATTCAATGCATAAGGAATGACAAGCATGCAGATCAGATAAAAATGGATGTTTCCTACCATGAAGGACAGAATCAAACATATAATCATCAAGAATCTGATCAATTATCTCAGCACGAAAAATAGTATGATCCTCGGATGGATGTTTCATGGCATCAAGAATGTTAAAATGAACAACAATATAACCAAATTCCATAGACAATGTGCCAGCATAAACATCTATCTTGGTTCAGGCTATTTTCATAAATGGCCTACCTAAAATAATTGGAACTGAACCATGGGAAAATCCCTCTTCCATATTAGGAACATAAAAATCAACAGGAAAAATAAGCTCACCAACCCGAACTAGTACATCCTCTATGAAACCTGTGGGTAAGCAACACTTCTATTTGCCAAATGAATCACTACATCTATAGATTGCAAAGGTCCAAGAGATAAAGAATTGAAAATGAATAGAGGCATGACACTAACTGATGCTCCTAGATCTAGCATGGCATTCTCAAATTTACTGTTCCCAATAATGCAAGGTATACAGAAAGTACCTGGGTCCTTACATTTCTCAGGAATGTGAGGAACAGATTTACCTATCAATGCTGACACATTTCTGCCCATGCTAATCCTTTCATTGCCTTTGAGCTTCCTTTTGTGGGTGCACAGCTCCTTTAGAAACTTGGGATATCTTGGAATCTGCTTGATGGCATCTAGCAGAGGTATGTTCACCTCTACTTTTCTTAAGGTCTCCAAGATCTCCTTTTCCACTTCTTCCATTTTTTGGTTTGGAATCGCTCTAGGTGGGAATGGAAGAGGGATATGAGGCTGCTATAAGTCAGAATTACTAGAAGAAGGTCCACCTGCATGAAAATTTTTGTTAGGAAGCTTTTTCTTTTGTGAAACTATCTCATCCTCTTTTTCAGGTGTAGAATGAAGCTTGACAGGTTCAGGTGCAGGTGCTGCTACTGGTGGAGGCACTTTAATTTGGTTGCCAGACCTCAAGGTGATGGCACTCACATTTTTTGGATTCTACACAGTTTGTGAAGGCAATTTGTCAGAATTTTGGGACTCACCTTGATTCATCTGAGTAGCCATATGCCCCATCTGATTTGTCAAACTCTGAATAGAAGCTCTTGTCTCTTGCTGAAATTGCATATTCTAGATGGTCATTTGCCTCACTAACTCTTCTAAGGAAGGTTGAGGAGGAGCCTCAGTTGCTGGTTGTCTTTGTTGTGACTGTTGCTGCTGTTGCTGCATTGGAGGAGGAACATATGGCTTGCTTGGACCAACAACATTTTGGAAAGGAGGGACAGGCTGCTTTTGTTGTGGAGGACTTGTCCATCTCAGATTTGGATGATTCCTCCAACCTGGATTGTATCTATTGCTTGAAAGGTCATAATTATTCTGCTCTTGTTGGTTTTGTTGTTGAAGAGGTCTATTATAAATGTTTGTAGCATAAGCTTCAGGTTGCTCATTGACTCTAGATTGCTGCAAAGAAGGACAGAGGTCTGTATGGTGATCTGCAGAAGAACATAGACCACAGACTCTTGCAACAGGTGCAGATTTCTGATTCATGGCAAGCTGAGTTACTAGGTTGACCAAGGCATCAAGTTTTCCTTCAAGCTTTTTATTTTCAGTAGATGAAGATGAATTCGTGGCCACCTCAGGGACTCCTCTAAGAACAATAACATCATTTCTTGCACTGAATTGTTGGGAGTTGGAAGCCATCTTCTCAATCAAATTCCTAGCTTCAGCAGGGGCCATATCACCAAGAGCTCCACCACTGGCAGCATCAATCATACTCCTCTCCATGTTGCTAAGTCCCTCATAGAAATATTGAAGAAGGAGTTGCTCGGAAATCTGGTGGTGAAGGCAGCTTGCACACAATTTCTTGAATCTTTCCCAGTACTCATACAAGCTTTCTCCACTAAGTTGCCTGATTCCTGAAATGTCTTTTCTGATGGCAATGGTCCTAGATGCAGGGAAGAATTTCTCCAAGAACACCCTCTTAAGGTCATCCCAATTGAAAATAGACCTGTGAGCAAGGTAGTATAGCCAATCTTTTGCCACTCCCTCTAGAGAATGAGGAAAAACCTTTAGAAAAATATGATCTTCTTGGACATCAGGGGGCTTCATGGTGGAACAAACAATATGGAACTCCTTAAGATGCTTATGAGGATCTTCACCTGCAAGACCATGAAACTTGGGCATCAAATGTATTAGTCCAATGTTGAGAACATATGGAACACCCTCATCAGGATATTGATTACACAAGCTTTCATAAGTGAAATCAGGTGCAGCCATCTCTCTAAGAGTCCTCTCACGAGGTGGAGGCTGAGCCATGTTCTCAGTATAAAAATTAGTAGTGGAATGCTCAAAATCATAATATTCAGAATCACCCTCAACAGAATGCTCAAAATGCACATAATGACCAGGATGCGCACTATGCCTAACTAATCTATGAAAGGTTCTATCTATTTCAGGATCAAAGGGTTGTAAATCACCTAGATTGCCCCTATTCATGCACTATATGCAGCAAATAATGTGTTTCGCAACAACACCTAACAAGGGGGTAAAAGTACAGCTATACTCAAACGATATCAAAATAAGCTGAAATTTTGTGAGGAACACCCTAAAATCATGAAAAGATAGCACAAAAAATTTTAAACAAAAATTCAAAGTCTAACTATGAAAACTACCTAAGCAAAGTTTAGAAAAATAAGACAATAATACTTGAAAAATAAAACAAACTTAGTAAACGACTGATTTTTGGAGTTTGGGAAACCCCGACCGGCTTTAGCCGGTTGCTATAGTATGGGAAATTTTTTTCTACCCCAAATGCATATATAATAATAGTTATTCTGATACCGGAGCAAAAGTTATGACCGTTTTAAGTTTTGCTAAAAACAAGTTCCAAAAATTTTTATCTCTCAAATAATGCCACACCAAGTGCTCCTGGTATTTTTCGCACAAATCAAAAGAAGCTACCACACAAAAATTCAGCCAAAAATAACAACTCTAACTATCAAAACAAATTTCTTTAATTAAATTGCAAAATCCGTCACTAATTTCCTGTCGCTAATCACTGTTCAGCACTGTTCACAGCAAAACAAAAGGCTGAATCAGTCGCTAAATCATTCGCTAAAACAGTCGCTAAACAGGGAATGCAACTGAAACGCAAAATAGAATGCTACACAAAATAAGATAACTAAACACTATTATGAATCTTTGGCCCACTGCTCCCTGGCAACGACGCCAAATTTGATCGAGGTCGTACCCGAATCAAATAAACATTAAAAATGCAGTATCTAGGAAGTGATCCTAGGTCGTCTCCCAACGAGCAATGGTCAATCAAACGTTCATAACAGATAGTAATAAAACAGTAACGAATTGGGGAGGGGGTTGTTTGTTTTTGTAAATTAAACAGCAAGTAAATTTGAATTAGAAAATATCAGAATTAAAACATGTTTCCCCATGATTCACAAGCAAGTGTCTTATCCTAGATTACGAGGATTTATCCTTTATCAGTTCAACCACTTAATCGAACCCTAAATTAAATTACTAAGCGAAATTTAACATAAGGCATTCATTATGTGATTTAGCAACACATACACCAATTAATCATGAACGAAACTGATCATTAAGCATGAACGTAAATTAAGCGCAGAGAAAATTAATCAAGCACTAAGCATGCATGGATTAATAGCAACAAATACAAAGTAATTGGTGAAGAGGAAAAACTGAGCAGAATGCAATAGTAATAATAAAACCTCAAAGAGAGTTGTGCTTGATCCTCAAGAGAAAACAACGCTGGAGACTTAGCCTTCCATTAATTAATAGCAAACGAAATTGTAGTAGAAAATGAAGAAAACTAGAATTATTCTTCAAAACGAAATAAAAAAGCTAAAACCGAAAGAGAGAGAGAGAGAGCCTAAAACTAGAACCTTGGTGCTGTTATATAGTTCTCAGCCCCCAAAGCTTACAAATCTGTTTTTTAAGTCCAAGCCCATAAATAAAATAAAATCTAGATAAGATAAGATATAATCTAGATGAAATAATATATAGATGAAATAAAATCTAGATAAGATAAGATAAGATCTAGATAAAATAATAGCTAGATGAGATAAAATCTAGATGAAATAATATCTAGATGAGATAAAATCTAGATAAGATAAGATTTGGTAGAATAAAATTGTCTGCTCTCTTCAAGTCCAAGCCTAATTCCGGATTCAAGCCCAATTATTTATAATTCTCCTAAAATTAAATTAAAAACACAAAATTAATCCAGTAGGCCCAAATGATAAAACTGCATAATTAATTTGACAATTAAGGCTAATCAGTAATTAAAATGGTGACAAAATGGGTTAAGAAATATGAGAAAATGATGACACATCAGTGGTCCATACGTGCGCTAAGCGCACGAGCACGGACAAGGCCACCTATTTAAGCCTAAAATCAGATTTTGTGAAGGGAGTTTGGACTGGGATTCAGAGCTTTGCGTGTCTAGGGTTTCTAGAGAGAGAAAGGTCTAAGTTCCATAGAGCTTTGAGAGATTTTGCTGTGTGAAGATCTGCAGAGACCAGAGCTTGAAGCAGGAGCTAGTTTGAAAGCTTGAGATGAGTATGAGTGATTGTGAGATCCTAGAGGTGAAGGAGACATCCTTACCACTTGTATTTTTGCAATCTTTCATCTTGTTCTTCTCTTTGTTGTTAAGAAGGCTTCCTAGTATGGAAAGCTAAATCCTCTGTTGGATCTTCCCTGTAGGTACGTGATGTAAATATATTTCTATATATTTAATGATGTTTTGTGTGTTCTCTGTGCTATCTGCTTTTCATTCCAGTATGTCTTTACCTTGATCACATATATGCATGCTTTGTTAGGGTCATTTAACAGTGGAAACTGGTCTGACTCTAAAGTCCTTGATAGTACAGGGCTAAGTTGTCATACTATCACGAGGAATCAGGGTGCGATAACTTAGTTAGGTATGTGTGTCTTAATGTGGTCCTGGTTGAGTTTAGTCTTACAAGAGGAATCTGTGGACGATGCTTGGTCAGGATTTGGCTAAACTATCATGAGGAATCGGGGTTTAGTATCTCAGGGGACACCATAAGAACACACGAGCATTGTTAGATAGAGAATATCTTTTTAGCATCAGGCACTTATTAGGAAGGACAACGTGTTTTCAACTTGTTTTTACACATCATTTCTCTCGCGTGATTTTCATTATTTTTGCACAGATAGTTTATACACCTGTTCATATTCAAACTTACCTTTACACACCAGATACCTATTTGTTGAAATAGCTTACCAAATAACAAAAGTTCCCCGAGTGTTCGATACTCGGTTCTTACGTTTTATACTACTTGTGCAATCTAGTACACTTGCCGGAAGCCGAACAAGTTTTTGGCGCCGTTGCTGGGGAACTTCTTTTTATTTGGGAAGTTAGTTCATTTTTAGGTGTCTATTCTTTATTCTTTTATTACTTGAAAATACTTTTTGTTTATGCTTGTTTTTCTCTTGACTTGGTGACTGCTGCTCTTGTTAGTGCTTTGTATGCATAGTAAATTTTCTGCAGATGATTTAGTTTTGTGAGATTTGGAGATTTTTAAGGGGTGAAATGAATATCTTGACAACACACGATCAAGGGTGGGAACATGAGTTAAGTCCTTACAATTAATATGAAGAAGAAAAAACTCCTAATCTTGAAAGTGTGTTTGAAGAATTCAGGGCATACCATGCTAGCTCAAAAACTAATCAAAATTCAATGAAAAATCATGAAATTCATTTTGGTAAGAGCTACTCAATAGAAAACTTTCAAGAGAGACCATAGTTACAACCTTACTATCAAAATGAAGCAGAAACAAGTTCCAATCTGGATAAATTATTGATGCAATTCATGGAAACAACTAAATCAACTCAACAAGCACTCCAAAGTGTAGAAATCCAGGTTGGTGAGCTGGCAGAAGCAGTAACTCAATTTATGTCCAGACGAGAAAAATCCTTTGTAGAGGCTGAAGCTCAAGAGAAAAGCCCTGTAAAAGAGCATGAGTCAAGAGAAAAAGATAAGGAGAAAAATGAGGAACAAGCACAACAACAATGGGAGAAGTACTCAACAGTAGAAAACCAACAAGAAAATATTCTCCAAATCAATGACCTTCCTCATCAAATGATTGTCAAGAAAGGAAGGCAAGGAGAGCATGAGGAAATTGTAAGTGCCATTCTTTCTTTAATCACTAACACCTTTTCTTGAAATGATGTGGAATGTCCTTCCAGACTATATGAAGTTCATGGAATTTCTCGCTAAAAGGCGAAACTTCAAGGAAGATGTGTTCTTTGTGACTTTCACGCCACCTTAAAGGTATTAAGCTATGCGTCAAGCTAATGACGTTAAAGAAGCGCTTCCTGGGAGGCAACCCAGTTTTAATTTCCGTTATCTTTGTTTTTCATGCATTTAATCATTTGGAACTTGCTATATAATCCGTACATAGGAGTATATCAGCCTATCTTTGAATGTTTAACATAAGGGTTTCAATTTTTTGGAAAGAGGACTGAAATATAACTTAGAAAACTTTTTTATGAAAAATAGTCCTTTCGCTAAGCGCAAGCCTCGCGCCAAGCGCATCTCTGTTCATGCGCTAAGCTAACTTCAATTCGATTTGAATTCGACTAAGCTTCAGCCTGATCGCTAAACGACATCTTATCCTTGGCTAAACGTGACCTATTGTCGCCAAGCGCAATTCCTTATAGCCATAACTGAGGTCCATGAAGCTAAGCGCCAGTCATGGCAGCTAAGCGAGATTCATTGCGACAGTGTGAGCATTAAGCGAGTACTTATCAGCTAAGCGCATGCTCCTCTGTACTTAAGATGCATCATTTTAGCTAAGCCAGCCAGAGTTTGGCTTAGCGAGAGTTCCAGCTTTTCAGATCTGCAAACCTCGCTAAGCGGTCTGATCCACGCGCTAAGCCAAGCCTGTGTTAAAAAAAACTGATTTTGAATTTGAAATGTCGGCTAAGCGCGCATATCCGCTAAGCGAGCCTTGTTGAGAAACCAAACATCTCTCTGGCTCACTTAGTGCAGCTTTCCGCTAAGCGAAAGTGTCGAAACATGCTTAAGTGAGTGTAACGGTAGTTACACTCACAATTGCCAGATTTTGCCTACCCCTTCTCTGCATTCTCTCTGATGTGTCATTATTTTCTCCTATTTCTTAACCCTTTTTGTTACCATTTTAATTACTGATTAGCCTTAATTGTCAAATTAATTATGCAGTTTTATCATTTGGGCCTACTTGACTAAATTTGTTTTTTTGATTTAATTTCAGGAGAATTATAACCAATTGGGCTTGGATCCAGAATTGGGCTGAACCGGCTTGGACTTGAAGAGAGCAGACAATTTTATTTTATTTCGTCCAGTTTTATTTTATTTCGTTTTTTGGCTTGGACTTAAAACAGATTTATAAGCTTTGGGGCTGAGGACCTATATAACAGCACCGGGGTTTTAGTAGATGGAGTCTGTTAAGGGAAGAGAGAAAATTTTAGGGTTTTGCATTTTTCAGTTTGGTGTTACTATTCACGTGCACTGTTCACGTAGCAATAAAAATTTGTTTTCTGCTTCAAATTGCAATTTCATTTTCTACTTCTGCCCTTGAATTCGTTTTCTTTTCTGCTGATTAATGGAAGGCTGAGTCTCCAGTGTTGTTTTCTCTTGGTATACGACTAACTTTTGTATAGAAATCCTTTTCCAAAGCTTGTATAGTTCCCCAATTTATGGTCATTTTGAAGTAAATTTGGTAAATAAATCTTGTTTTATGGTTAATGTTGTCTCTAGAACATTTCCATTGGATTTAATGATGAAATCTGTGCATTTTCAGGTAAAAAAGAGGCTAAGTTTTGAATTGCAAAATGTAACAGTTGGGCTAAGCTCGGCAGTTGGGCTAAGCGCATATCCACCGTTAAGCGCAGCTTCAGAGCGCTTAGCGCAAAGGAGAATCTAGCAGAGCATCAACATCAAAGCCGCGCACTAAGTGCGAGATCAGTGCGCTAAGCGCAGCAGGTGCCTTCAGCCAGGCTAAGCTTGAGACTGGCGCTAAGCCCAATTTCACTTACTCACGCTAAGCATGAGGGTGGCGCTAAGCGCAACGTCACGATTTTAGAGCCTATTTAAAGCCTGTTTTGTGCAGAATTAGGGTAGAGAATTCCTAGGGCACAAAATTCTACAATATCCACAGTACCTATTTTGGGAAAAGAGCCTTGGAAGCAGCAAAGATGAGCAACTTGTGCATTGAAGCCTAGGTTTTGTCATTAGAGAGAGATTATTGAGTAGAGAGTGAGTGTGAGATGTTGAGAAGGGGAAGGGGAATCCCCCTTCTTGTGTAAGGAACTATCATTCTCTGCTTTTAATCTTATTTATTGTTAGGGTTTCTTTGTAATGGCTGGCTAAACACCCTAGTTGGGGATTTCTAATGAATAGCTGATGTAAATACCTAATATCTAATTGATTATGTTTTCTTTGTTCAATGCTTCCTTCAACGCTTAATGTTTGTATGCTTTTGGTCTGATCACCCATTTGTGTGCACAGTTAGGTGACTTTAGCATTGGGAAATGTACTGTTGCCTTACAACTTGATTGAAGCAGGATTGAAACTTAGCCTTACATGAGGGATCTGCGGGTTAAGTTTTGGTTTTAATTATGTTGTTACAGTAATGTTGTTTAGTTTATGCCTAGTCTTACATGAGGGATCTGCAAACGAAGCTTAGGCTAAATTAGGCTAAACTTCAGTAAGCTATTTGAGCTGAGTCTAGTCTTACATGAGGGATCTGCGGACGAAACTCAGTTTAAGTTAGTCTAAACCTAAGAGGGATGTCTAAATCGAGTGTAGTCTTAAATGAGGGATCTGCGGACGAAGCCTGGATATTTAGCCTGATAAGGGATCGAGGGTTTAGTAATTTAGGCTACAGCATAGAACACAAGAGCACGATTGATTAGAGAAATATATTTCTACGCATCAGCTAGTTTGTTAGAAAGACCCAACATATCTACCTATTGTTGTCATTTTATTTACCTTGCATTTTATTGTTTTTAGCATACAAGTTTAGTTTAAATTCTGTTTGAATTTATCACTTATACATGTTCTCTCAACAATGCTTTGAATCTGAACTTAATTCATGCTAACATTAGTTCCCTGTGTTCGATACTCGAATTCATCTGTTTTAATTTTAAATACTTCACAACCCGGTGCGCTTTCCGCTGAGAAAACTCCCCATTGAATATTTTTTCGAGACATAAATGCACAAAAAGTAATCGCACTGGGGAGTCAACTGGTAAAGCAACAAAATTGGTAGACTGGTGATTAAAATACAAAATTTGTTTATGTTTCAGTACCAATTAATGATGCCTGCTTCACTATCATGTGGTTTTGTTTTAGCTGAAATGTTTAGATCTAAGCATCGTTTTTGTTTCTGATATCAAAGGATGATTAAGGGTTATAGAGGGGTTTTCTGCTTGGGGGAGTCTGCTTCAACATGGGATGCTGATTCACTAGTGAGTTTTTTTATTTTTCTAATGTGTAAGTTTATGAGCCAGAAAAAAAAATGTACTTTTGTCCATCAACTAGAACTACATAAGTTCATGTACAAGATGATTTCATGTACACATCTTTATTAAAAAAATCTTCTGACTAATTTTTTTAGTTGGTACATAGGCTAAAGGATAACTTAAAACAACAAAATCTACTGGTAAGTGTAAAGAGTAGTCAAGGTTAGCTCGGGTAAGGGTGTTTCTTAAACCAATAAAATGTTCCTAATTTCTTATTATAGATGCCTGATTATTATTTCCTAATGATGCTTAGGTCTGTGCTGGATTGTCATCCCATCTTTAAAAATACAAATATACTAGAATAAAGAGCGAGCCCTTGTTGACACATACATAATGGGATTAGCTACAAGCATACGTGAACGAAATGATTATGAAGAACAGGTACATATTCTAATAGTCACATGCTGATTGACTAATTGCTAATGGATTTTTCTTAACATTGAATATGTTGATAAACATTGTGATTGACCTATTGGAGTAAGATCAAATTGCATGAAGGCATTGGCGCATTGCCTTACCCCTTACTTCCTTTATTGTATTAAATACTGAATCTAGTTTCAACTTGAAATATTGCAATTATTTGAATTAATTCCCTGAATCATTATTATCATGTCTATTGTAGGCAATTCGACACCAAAGTGCTTAGCAACTCCTACTTCTTTGTATGATGTTGTAGGGGACAACAAAGCTTCCTTGGAATTTTTCACACAATCCTGCGACTAGTGGCACTTTTTTCACTCTTGTGCTTCTAGGCCTCAAGTATTGCTCTTGCCAGTTTCAAGGCAATCTGCAAAAATTTCAAATGGGGCTTCAGCTCCTAGAAGATCAGATTTATAAGTGAACACGAGTGTCTCTTGTAGTTTTTCTTTTGGCATTCTTGGTGCATTTCTCCTAAGTTGTTCTTTTTCTTTACCTGTGCTAACTGCTAAGAGTAGTGCTGGCAATATTGCTCTGTTTGCTATTATTTATTCATCAATTTGTGCCTTTCTTCTTCTTCTTCATGAAGCATGCATTTTGTATTTATTGTCAATTCCTCTCTTCTTGCATGTTTTTAATTCCCTTATCTTGGCGGCTTGAAACATTTTCTAGAAACTGCATAACTTAGGCCTACTTTTATAAGATGGTCAAATTTTGTCAGGACTTAACTGGGATTACTTGGAATTTGGAACTGGTGAAATTACGTAGACTAAGTCTGCTTGAGTCAAATCAGTCCATGTGCCTCCCCTCCTCTTTTGTATTCATTTATTTTATCTTTTCTACTGAAAACCAAGAACCAAGACTTGTTCCACTAACAATAAATATTTATGTTAGGTTTTGTTTGTTTGATTTGCTAAAAAGTAAGGGACAAAACAGGACAAACACATTTGTTCAATGTTTGATTTTATTATTTTAAAAATGAACATGGGACAAAACATAAAAGAGGTTGAGGGACATGAAAAAAACTTCTTTTCTTGTTACTCAATTATCTACAGGACAACCTTTTGTTCCCAGTTCAATACATCAAAAGACCAAAACACCATCATATCTCTCTTCTCTATCCCCCACTACTCCCTCTCCTCAGTTTCTTCTTCCCACTAACATAATAAATAACCACCAATGTTATATGACGCTGAACATTGCTTCTTCATTAAAAAAACTAAAACACAAACCTTTTACGCTAGAATATAAAAAACTTCTTCATAATATATTGATTATCGTATCACTTAAATTAATTCTAAATCTACAGAGAGAGCTGAGTAAATCATATAAAGCTAGCATAAAACAACTACAGAAGGATTTGTATGAGAGTAAAAGAGAAGTGACCAGAGTTGAATCAAATATGGTTGAGGCTTTGGTTGCCAAAAATGATGAAATTAAGGCACTTGTAAGTTCTATGGATGCTGTTAAGAGCCAAGCTGCAATGTTAGAAGGAAATCTAGCTTCCCTATAGGTTCCTCTTTGTTAATTTATTGATGTGTGTCTTGCAATATTTTATTTCCTCCCGTGCACCTCCTGTTTCCACCTAAACTATATTCTGTTTAAATTGATTTGATTTTGTATTGGTACAATTTTTCTAAATGTTTTGTATGATTACAACAGCAGCAAATATAGCATGTGTACAGTATCTATATTACATAGAGACTTGATTTGAATCTATGTGACTCAAAGTGAGACTAGATTATCAAATTGGATTGCGAACTTAGCCTTAATTTGATAGACAACTTTGCCATGAAGAATTTATCAGTTGATCCATTTTGAATGCTCCTGATCCCTTGAAAGCCAACTTCTTTAACTATCTTGTGTTGGGGACACCTTTTATGGGTTGATTTATTTTCCAAAATATCATACATGCTAATCACCAAAGGATCTTCTAGTCATAGAAGCACAACACCATCCAAAACTTTTATTTTGATGTGTGGCATTCTTTATTCTCTCAGCACCCCATTTATCTTGAGAATCACTATATTAAATTTATATTACTAGTGCATTTATTAAACTTAAGTTAATCTTATATCTATAAGCAAAAGATGGATAAATACAAATTCCAAATTACTAGTAGTCCACTTGTTCATATAGTCACTATAGAAAACCGTGTCAATTATTTCAAAGATAGAAACATTCCATATTGATTTTGTGGAAGCTTTTTGTTTAATGAATAATGAACTTGTTGGATTTTCTTCAGTGTTGGCATCATACATTTTTATACACAATCTTGGCTAATTGTGACATATTGATTGAAGTTTAAATAATCCCTTCTCGAAGTTGGTCTATGAATCCTAACATCTAATTAGTATACTTTTATTTTTCTACCAACAATTTTTGCCACTATCACCAAGAAATACACCACTACTTTCTTTCAGTACATACTATGCTTTTCTGGCTTCCCATGTTATAACTATAAGATTGTAATTGATTTGTGGCTTGTGTGTTAGTCTGTATGTGATATCTGTTAAAGTTTACTTGCTTAATAGAATTAGGGAATCTATTTACTCTATGAATCAGTAAAATATTTGGCTATTGTAGATGATGCAATCCTACACCCCAAGGTTGGGCCAGAGCTGCTAAAGAAGACCCTAGGGTTCTCATAAGCCTTAGGATAAATTTTTGGCTCATGGGCTAAGTATGAACTCACTTATCATTGTACATATTAGATTAGCGTTTTATTATTTTTGGGCCTTGTATTTAGAGTTTCATAGTGTAGGGAGGGTACCCTAGTAATGTAGGATTTTTCAGCCCTTGTATTTTAGGGCACCTAGACTAGTATTTGTATTAGGGGTAGTTTTGTAATTTCGCATGAATTAAGTGCATTATTTGATGTGTGTGTGTTGGGAAATAAGTTTAATTGAATTGGGAGAATCCCAATCCAATTAAATTTTGGATCATCCTAAGGGGGACGTGAGCATTTGCTTGCTACACCCCATTGTCACATCATATAGTCACACTTTGTGTATGTCTTTTATGCTTTACATGCCTTATGACACCTAAGCACACTTAGTGGAGAATCTTGGACTTGATCTTGGATTAGCGGGCTAAACCATAGCTAAAATTCACTAATCATAATTAGTGAAATTTTGGCTCTAAAATTTGGCTCCACAAATTCAATTTCAAATTCAAGTGAAATTTGAATAGAAATTCAAATTTCCCTCCAATTTTGTGTTACACTTAGGTTATAAATAGAGGCCATGTGTATGCATTTTTTTCAACTTTGATCATTTGAGAATTACACTTTAAAGTTTAGACCTTATTTGAGGCACAAAATTTTGTGCTCCTTCTCTCCCTCTCCCTCCACTCATCTTTTCCTTCCTTCAAGCTCTCATCCATGGCTTTCTATGGTGGTTAGCTTCTTCTTGACTTATCTTCTCGTTGAAGTGGCGTCTCCAATCATCTTTCTTTCTTCTCCATTCTGCTGCCATTGAACTTGAAGAAGCAAAGGACTCTATTGATGAAAAAGATTCAAGGCCTACAAGCTCCACATGGAGCTACATCAGTAGACTTGTTGGACTAGGCAACATAGTGATCTACCTACTTCAGTTTCCTTCATTAATTTCTTTCATTAGTGTTGGATTAATTGTTTAACTATATTTTTTACTTTAACTATATTCTAATGGATGAGTTTTATTTATAATTATGGCTTGGGTAACACTATTCATATCTTACCAGGCAAGCATGGAATTAATGATGAGAAATTGAGAACTAAGCAAAACAACGATGATGCAGGTAAGTAGATTCTGTAGTGACATGTAAGATTACTATAATTATACAATGATGAAGTTGTTTGCATATTAAAATTGTTGTTCTTGCAGGCTCTAAGAGAGGAGGTAGCATTTGTTGAGCGAAGAGCAGAAGAAGAGCGTGTTGCACATAATGCAACCAAAATGGTGTCTAACTTGAATTATTTATTTCTCAAGTTTTTGTGTTCTCCACTATTTTAGTGATTTTGTGATCGGTAGAATAGGATTCTATGGAAAGAGAAGTGGAATTGGAGCATAGAGCAGTTGAGTCATCCACTGCGCTTGCAAGGATACAACTAATGTAAGCACTTAGTGTGGTTTAACTTTTAAATGGAGTGTAAAACATATTAAAGCACTGTTTTTTCATTTGGTTGTTTTCCATATGTCATTAAGTTTATATCATGATTGAATTGACAACATAATTGTAAACACACTACCTGCTTGTCAAGTTGTCTATGTGGCTAAAAATTATGGATATGAACTTTGTAATCAACAGCTTGTACAGAAAACATGTAATCGGATTCTAAGCACAAGTGGAAATTTATTGTGGAGAATATTTTTTTAAAATAACACATGTATTTAGAATACTAGTATCCAAGCCTTGCGATATTTTCAGCAAGCAATCGCTGTCAGTTACTTTTACTTTTGGGATTGCAATTTTGCCATATTTACTTAGAGATCAAGTTGGCTGGAGCATTTTTGGGCTACTATGGGCCGGTCATATTGCTTTTCGCATCCTTGTAGGGACAGAGAAATATTTTTAGAAGGAAGAAGGGAAGTATAAAATAAAGAAGTTGAAGGCATCCTCTTTAATTAGCAAAAAAAGGAAGTACTAGAAAATAAAACAATGCAGCAAAGTTGCCCAACCTCCATTTAAGTCTGAAAAGTTTACTACATTAACACAGCTATTAGAAGAACGACACAAAGTTCATATATATAATTCTATATCCTAATAATTGTCTTGGTATTCATAAAAGTATGTGTGAATCTTCAATTACTGGAGGTGTCTAGGAATATATGAAAGAGTTTTGTATAGTCAATCTTGTGATGATTGTAAAATAATTTTCATCAGCAGAAATGTTGAAAGATTTTGGTGACATTTAAATTTGAAGCAGGGTCATCCCAACTTGTTCAATGTTGCTACGCAAGTCTGACTACATTCCCTTAAGATTTTGGTAAATTTTGGTATCATATTGTCATGAATGATGTGTTTTGATCTTGCTATTTAAATTTTTAATAGAGATTTACTTTACCAATCACAAAAATAAACAATTTTAACAAGTACACAATAAGCCTGTTTCGGTCCACTTTGTCCAGCTATTTTTTATGTAAGCTCCATTGGAGCTTGTAGGCCTAGGATCTTCTTCATCAATGGATTCCTTTGCTTCTTGGAAGATGAATGGCAGCGGAATGGAGAAGGAAGAGAGAGAGGAGACGCCACTTCAAGGAGAAGATGAGTCTAGAAGAAGTTCACAACCATAGGAGGCCATGGATAAGAGCTTGAAGGAAGAAGGAGATGAATGAAGGGAGAGGGAGAGAAGAGCACGAAATTTTGTGCTCTAAGAGAGATCTGAAATCTGAAGTTTAATTTTCAAATCATCAAAGTTGAAAAAATGCACACACATGACCTCTATTTATAGCCTAAGTGTCACACAAAATTGGAGGGGAATTTGAATTTCAATTCAAATTTCACTTGAATTTGAAATTGAATTTGTGGAGCCAAACTATGGAGCCAAAATTTCAGTAATTATGATTAGTGAATTTTATTTATGGTTCAGCCCACTAATCCAAGATCAATTCCAAGATTCTCCACTAAGTGTGCTTAGGTGTCATGAGGCATGTAAAGCATGAAGGACATGCACAAAGTGTGACTATATGATGTGGCAATGGGGTGTAGTAAGCAAATGCTCACCTCCCCCTCTAAAATTTAATTGGATTGGGCTTCTACCAATTCAATTAAATTTATTTCCCAACACAAACATCAAATATTCACTTAGTGCATGTGAAATTACAAAACTACCCCTAATACAAAAACTAGTCTAGGTGTCCTAAAATACAAGGGCTGAAAATTCCTATATTTCTAGGGTACCCTACCTACATTATGGAGCCCTAAATACAAGGACCAAATATAATGACATCCTAGTCTAATATGTACAAAGATAATTGGATCCAACCTTGGCCCATGGGCTTAGAAATCTACCCTAAGGTTCATGAGAACCCTAGGGCCTTCTTCAGCAGCTCTAGCCCAATCCTCTTGGAGCTTCTTGCTCATGGCTCTAATGACTGGTCTCTTCCTAGGGAGGATTGCATCAATTTTTCTTGCTAAATTGTTATTGACATTAGGTTAAATATATAGATTGATTTGTTATTTGCTCCTTTTTTCAGAGAGTAGCGGACGAGAGGACAGCAAAAGCCACAGAACTTGAGTAGAAGGTGGCAATTCTCAAGGTACATGGATAACAGTTAACTTATTCCATTTTGAATGTGAAGGCTGATTAGTGATTACTATTCTGAAAGAAAGATCCACTAAATATTTATTGCTAACATATGCTATCGGGTTCAATGCACATGTTTAAATCTAGAACTACAAGATATGGAAGCCCCTATGCACCGGGAACAAAAAAAGGTACCAGAAGAGGCAAATCAAGTAATTCTAATATAGACTCAAATTATTGATAAGAGAGTTGATTGATTTGCAACTTTATTAGGTTTCCTTATATTTCACATCTTCTACAAGTTTATTGGAGGCAAGATTGATTTTTTCATTTTTTTCTTGTGAAGTTTATTTGATATAATCACCTCGTGGCTTGTAGGTCAAGTTGCATATCCCATTATTGATATGTTTGATTTCACTGTTTCAGGCTAAAATGAAAACGATGAGAATTGAAATGTTGAGCATTACTCACGTTAGGTAATAATCATGGTGTTTCTGTAAAAAAATTATCTTGTAAAAATTTAAATTCACAAGTTGGATATTAAAAAGAAATAAAACCTCCTTGTTTCTTAAGTAGGAAGAGCTTAGGACTTAATGGTCATACTGATATTGTTGCCTTACTAGTGAAATTTTCAAGTTATGCCCTCATGATTTTACTGCATCATGATTATTACCACTTCTACTAAAAATAAATTATATTACCGCTTCTACTAAAAATAAATTACATTAGACAGAAGGTGATACTGTTGCCTTACTAGTGAAATTTTCTAGCTGAGGAATGATTAGTTAATGGTTACCACTAAAAATAAATTACATTCAAAGACAGTGCTTAGGTAATCACCGTCTTAGAAAGGTACCTTTATAAGATGGTACTTAGGTAACCACCGTCTTAAAAAGGTACCTTTCTAAGATGGTCGTTAGTTAAACACTGTCTTAAAAAGGTACCTTTCTAAGACGGTTCTTAACTAACGACTGTCTTAGGAAGCAATATTTTTCTAAGATGGTGTTTGTTGAATCGTTGTCAAAAGTGTTAACTTTCAACGATGTTAGCTTCAAAGATGGTTCAAAATCATCATTGTATGTTGTTTTCCATCATTGTAGAGATCTTGTCAAATATCTTAAAAATTTAATCTAGATGTCCTAAAATATCTCAAACCTATCATACTATGACCACCACCCCATTTCCACCATAACTATCATGGTTGTCTCCACAACCACCACCATGATCGTCAACCACTGCCAATACTGCTAACATGATTGTTGTTCACGTCGTCACCACTAGCACGATCACTATGATCGTCGCATGACCACTGTTATCACCACCAACATATGCCTATCATAGCCACCACCGTGGTAATGATCTTGATGTAAATAAAATCTTTGAGATATTTGATTTTATGTTTGACAAATCTTATGGAGATTTTATGATTATATGAAGTTTTAATGTGAAATTAAAATGTTTTAATCTTGAATTTTCATTTTAATCTAACAGTTGAGATTAGTCATTCTTATTCTCACACATAAGATGATCATTCTCATATGACACATCCTCTCTCTATATATATATCCTCTCTCTCTCTCTCTCTCTCTCTCTCTCTATATATATATATATATATATATACACACACACACACACACACACCAAGATACAATTAAATTTTTTTTTTTGGAAAAAATAATTATATGGGTTATGAGATAGTTTATTTGGTTTAATGGTATAAATATATGCTTGTTTTATTTTATATACCATGTATATGCTTATTTAATTGGTGAAAAATAGTAAATAATTGCTTTTATAATGAAAATATAAATTAAAAGATTTGGAAATCAAGATTTGAAGGTGAGTGGGGAAAGATTAGAGGGATTATTAGTTTTAAAGAACAATTAAAATGAGAGTTAGCTAAAAAGATTGAGTTAGATTCATGAACCATGACCCAACACACCTTGTTATAAAAGAGTCAAAACCTTAAACCCTTCTCCTTTCCTTTTCATTGAAGTGGAGTCAACCTTGGAGCTTTCTCTTAGTTCCTCTCTTCATCTCCTATTCACTCAAAGTTAATTTCAATTTATATGTGGAGCTCCTGAGAAAGGTGAGTGGTTTTTTTTTTTCATTGTGGTTCTTTATTCTCTACCTTTCTCCACTCTCTATCACTCCTCTAATAACCTTTCTTTTGGAGTTTCCATGATGGGTCACCCCTTTTGGCATGTGAGTTGCATTGATGGTGGGAATAAGGCCATGAGTTAGAGCTATATTTGTTATCATCTCTTCTTGTTGGAAGTTAAAAAATGTAGAATAAACCTAGAGACTAAAAATAGCTTTTTTATATAAAGTTCAAAGACTAAATTGTATGATATAAAAGTTTAGAGACTAAAAACAAGATAAAATAAAATTATAAGGACTAAATACATATTTTATCCAACTTTTAAATTTTTTGTTTCCTGAAAACATCTATCTATGTACCACACACATGATTGAAAGAATTTATAACACAAAACCTCTCATTCAATTATTACTTGTTATCATTAAAATTAAAATCTTTATATGTCTTAATTGGCACTGTGTCGCAACGTGCCCTTTCGCAG
Source organism: Glycine max (assembly GCF_000004515.6). Taxonomy (NCBI): domain Eukaryota; kingdom Viridiplantae; phylum Streptophyta; class Magnoliopsida; order Fabales; family Fabaceae; genus Glycine; species Glycine max. Next base: position 29,683,511 of record NC_038243.2, read on the forward strand.
GCGAGCGAGGCGAGGCTCACGGGTGCGCTTTCCAAAGGAGGAAAGATGCGCGGAGTCGCCACCAACGTTTATTTGTGGGAAACATCGGAAAAACCGAAGGAAACCGGTTAAAATGAAAATTCTAAGTTCGGGAGTTGTATTTACGTTTGAGGAAGGTATTAGCACCTCTCACGTTTGTCTCAAAGGACAACAGCCTATTTTTTAGAATTGTGAAATTGTGATATCTTACCTTTTATTTCTTTTTTATTTTTGAGGTCGACAAAAGTGGGGCTCTTGCTCCTACGTACCCTCCATCGAAGAGGAAATCAGACCTACGTAGTTCTTCCTTAAGAGTGAATTAAGCGATTCTTTTTACTTGAAGGGTGATCATTTTAAGGCGTTGGACCTTAAAAATGATCCTTTTTACTTGGTAAGAAAAACTGAGATAATAAACTTTCAAATCCTTTTTTAGTGATTTTTTGTGGACGAGCTTGACTTGGCGGATTGATTTTAGCCTTAGTTTCACTTTAGTTATTAGTCAATTCAATTAAGAATGAAAAATCCCAAAGAGAAAACGTCCGATTGATTTTTTCGCTTCATTTTACTAAAAAATGTATTTTTTGATTATTCTATTATTATTTTACCTCTTTTTTGATTTCCAACGTGGTTACGGCACGACCGAACAGTCGGAATTCATTTTAACAGAAATTAAAGGATATTACAAATCAAATAATCGGTGGAAATTTATTTTATTTTTTGATTAGGCGAGAAATGACTTAAATAAATGACTGAAGCACGTCAAAAGGGGGTACGAAAAGTAAATAAAAACGAGAATAAAAATACATGAAACAAAATGGGGACCACCATGGGTACATAGAATGAATTGAAAAGCTCGGTTTGAGGTACTTACCAGTTGAAGACTGAAGAAAACGAAGAATGAACGATGAATGTCGAAGAACGGTTGAAAATCTTCGCGTAATTACTCACGGAAACGTTACGGAAATGTTACGGAAGTGCCTCGGCTTGGATTTTCTTCACGGAAACAATTTTCCTCAGCAAATTTATGAGAATACGAAGTGTCAAGAAGGCTGAACCCCTTCCCCCTTCATTCCTCCCCCTATTTATAGCAAAATAGGGGAGGAGCTTGCCACCCAGCTCGCCCAGGCGAGCAAGGTTGTTTCCTCCAGAAGCAACCACCTTCTGGAGGAAGAATCTAGAAGGCCCAAGTGGGCCTGATTGCTATTTGTACCCCTTTTTTACTAAATGCACCCCTTTACTTTTTTGGTAATTCTTTTTCCGTAACGTTACGAAACCTTACGAATTTCGTAACGATACTATTTTTCTTTCCGTAAGGTTACAAATCCTTACGGATCATATATTTACTCTTTTTTAGCTTTCGAAGAAGTTACGGAAACTCACGGATCGCGCAACAACACCTCTTTTCGATTTCCGCCACATTACGGAATTTCACGGATCACGTAAGCCTGCTTCCTTTTGACTTCCGGCACGTCTCGGGACTTCACATATTGTGCAACAAAGTATGCCAAGTATCTCAAAGCGGCCAATCAAAGGTTGCATGTCATCAAGTAATAATCCCCGGACGAAATTAGGGTATGACAGTTGCCCCTCTTTACTTACCTTTTATCGGAGATAAGAGGAAAGCAAAGACAAGACACTGATTTCATCCATCTTGCCCTTTCCGTGATTAGTCTATGATGACTCTCGTCTCTGCTCCTTCTTCTTTTATTTTTCTGCACAAAACAAAATACAAACAACAACAAAAACAACTATAATATAATATACATATACACCTTTGGCAAAGGAATCAATCGGGAAAATAACAAAGATCACATTTCCCAGTCAAGAGGATCCACTCTTTGACGATGAAAAACTTTGGAGAATGGAGGATTGCACTAGAGGGTCCTCAGTAGCCAATCATGAAACATACCTCCAAACTCTTTGGGTGGAGGATGCATGAACGAAAATGCAATTCATGGGGCTCCGAAAAAGGGTAGAGAATGGAGAATTGCACTAAGCAATCACTACGCATGGCTCCAAACTCGTCGGTGGGGGATGCATGAATGAAAAAGCAATTCATGGGGCTCCGAAAAAAGGGTAGAGAATGGAGAATTGCACTAAGCAATCACTACGCATGGCTCCAAACTCGTGGGTGGAGGATGCATGAACGAAAACGCAATTCATGGGGCTCCGAAAAAAGGGTAGAGAATGGAGAATTGCACTAAGCAATCACTACGCATGGCTCCAAACTCTTTGGTGGAGGATGCATGAACGAAAACGCAATTCATGGGGCTTCGAAAAAGGGGTAGATAATGGAGAATTGCACTAAGCAATCACTACGCATGGCTCCAAACTCGTGGGTGGAGGATGCATGAACAAAAACGCAATTCATGGGGCTCCGAAAAAAGGGTAGAGAATGGAGAATTGCACTAAGCAATCACTACGCATGGCTCCAAACTCGTGGGTGGAGGATGCATGAACGAAAACGCAATTCATCGGGCTCCGCAAAAGGGTAGAGAATGGAGAATTGCACTAAGCAATCACTACGCATGGCTCCAAACTCGTAGGTGGAGGATGCATGAACGAAAACGCAATTCATGGGGCTCCGAAAAAGGGGTAGAGAATGGAGAATTGCACTAAGCAATCACTACGCATGGCTCCAAACTCATGGGTGGAGGATGCATGAACGAAAACGCAATTCATGGGGCTCCGAAAAAGGGGTAGAGAATGGAGAATTGCACTAAGCAATCACTACGCATGGCTCCAAACTCATGGGTGGAGGATGCATGAACGAAAACGCCATTCATGGGGCTCCGAAAATGGGGTAGTGAATGGAGAATTGCACTAAGCAATCACTACGCATGGCTCCAAACTCGTGGGTGGAGGATGCATGAACGAAAACGCCATTCATGGGGCTCCAAAAAAGGGTAGAGAATGGAAAATTGCACTAAGCAATCACTACGCATGGCTCCAAACTCGTTGGTGGAGGATGCATGAACGAAAACGCCATTCATGGGGCTCCGAAAAAGGGTAGGATGGAGGATTGCACTAAGCAATCACTACGCATGGCTCCAAACTCATGGGTGGAGGATGCATGAACGAAAACACAATTCATGGGGCTCCGAAAAAGGGGTAGAGAATGGAGAATTGCACTAAGCAATCACTACGCATGGCTCCAAACTCGTGGGTGGAGGATGCATGAACGAAAACGCAATTCATGGGGCTCCGAAAAAGGCGAGGCAGGACCGAATGGTCCACCGGGTTTTTTCCACCTAAAAAAGGCAAACATGCTTTTTGCAAAGAAAAATATATCATGCGCGAGAGCACCATGTCTTAGAACAACAATATAGTTATGCCAAGGGTAATCTTCCTTGTACCCGAAAATGAAAGGCAGGATGTCAACTTTTAGCTTTTGAATGAACATTCAGGGGAAACATCAGGTTAGGCTGAAATTTGGAATAAATCACTCATAGTGTATAAAAACTCACACAGGCAAGTGTTTTACCCTAATCCCAAACCATAACTGCACCACGACTTTATTTTGCACACGATTTCCTATCGAATAAAAGATCACACGTACGATCATGGATCAATAGGATTTTCTCGAGGGTAGTGTTTTTTTGAGAGGAAACTGGGTGTTCCGGTCTTTTCCTCTTTGTTTATGTGGGGCGGGATATCGCCAATCGAGAATGACTTTGAATGGCAATTCGAAAGTAAGAGACAAAAATGGGTTTTCCTTTGTCGACAGTTACTTATCTTGCCGAAAATTTATCTGGTCTGAAGATTTTCCATTCGCTTTCTTTCATTGATCGAGAATTACTTTGTTTTCCTCCGATCTTTTCCATTTTCATTTCCTTTCGATCTTCGATCGGGAATCCTTCTTTTTCTTTCTTTTTTATTGTTCTTTTCTTTGTTTTCATCTTTTTCTTTTTCTTTCTTTCCATTTCTTCCTTTCCTTTCTTTGGGAAATCAGGTTTTAGCATTCTATTTGCTTTCCCTTGAGGAGATTCCGCTGTCCTTTGCTTCGGGGGAAAGGATGAGGATTCTTTTGATAGGCCAAGGTTCAAAAAATTCTAAGGTTGTGTCTCAATGGGGGCTTTTATCGTGGGAACCCGATCTTGATATCTGGGGCAAAACAAATTTGGGTGTCAAGGTGTCGGTCTCGGGCCGAACTTCCATATTATTCCACAAGGCACGCGCGACAATGATGATTTGGAAACAGCGTGCAAAATTAGTCATGGCCACAGCCAGGTGGGCACTCAAACATCCCGTTTATGGCATTGTGATACTACGGTCGAGAATTTACACAAACAGACCCAACGTTTCCCAATTATGTTCTTTCATCAGTTCAATGAATTCATCCATTCTTATCTCGATTATTCAGGAAAATAAACTCTTAGTGTCAGTCCCTTGTTTCCAGAAGATATGTTTGCTCTCTACGAATGATTTATTCTTCCTAACCATAACATGTCGACCTTCGAGGTCTTTCTTTCTTTTTCCTTTTTGTTTCATTTTTATATTCACAAAAATATACACCCATTGCTATTTGTGAGGAAAACTTTTCTTTGTATATCTACATTCTTATACATTACGAACTTTTTCCGTACACGCATTAGAACTCTTTCTCTTTATGCCACACGGTCTACATACGAACCTTATTCATGTTCAAAGATTTTTTTGTTTTTCCCAACACAAACCTGTGGTTCATACAAAGGTTTCTTTATATACACTCGTTGCTCACACATACAAGAATTTCTTTCCATACATTATTTACACACACAAAATTCTTTTATACACATTTTCTTTTTACATATATATAAATAAAAACCTTTTCTTTTCTTTGTATACATAGACACGACATTCGTTCACAACGCTTTATTTTTGGCGTTATCAAGATTTTTATTCATTTTATTTTTAGGACAACATTCCTAAAATGAAAAACTCTACACGGTTCCGAAATCTCAACAAACACTATTGACAACAACGAAGTAAGCACTAACGCAATAGTCCAAACAAAATATATGCACAAAACAAATGACAATCGCAACAACAAAACAAACATTAGTCCCTCAAGTCATAGAAACAAGATAACATACGAATGATAAATGATGGAACATACGGATTTGGGGATCCCACGGTCCGGTGGCTTCGCATGCCATCGAACTCTTGGGACACGGTAACAAAAAGTGGGGTGGTCGACAAAAGCAGGGCTTTTGCTCCTACCTATCCTCAATTTGTGATGAGGAACTCAGACCTACGTAGTTCTTGCCTACTGTAAGACTAAAAATAGTCTCGGTGTTTTCTTCACCAAAATGCGAACATGCTTTAGTAAAGAGACAAAACTTCCAACTGATCAGAGCAACATATGCTTTTTGGATGAAAAACAATGTGTCTATCAGGGAAGCAGAGTATACTGATGAAATTTTCTCATAACCGTAAATGAGATTTTGGATGTTAGCATTTCATTTCTAAACGACCATTTAGAGGAAACACTGGGTCCAACAAAGATAGGAGAAAATCACTCAAAGTGTATCAATCTCACACAGGTAAGTGTTTTATCCTAATTCTGAACCATAGATATGTCATGACTTGATTTTGCAAATCATTTCCTATCAAATCAAAGATTACATGCGTGATCATGGATCAATAGGACTTTTTTCGGGAATGGTTTTTAGGTGGGGAACTTGGCTTTGACTATTTTTTTTTCTTTTATGTTTTAGTGCGGGGCGAGAAAGTCACTAGCGCACAGGATTTTGGTTGGCAATCAAAGGGAGACGACAACTTTAGGTCGTGGTTTCCTTTTTTCTTGTTTACTTGGTGACAATTTTGTATTGTTCAGATATTGTCTGGTCCAAAGACCTTTCTGCATACTTCTTCTGTTTTCTTTCGATCTTTGATCGGGAATTTTTTCTTTCATTTTTGCTTCCTCCCACTCTTTGATTGGGAATTTTTCTTTTCTTTTCTTTTTTTTCTTTTTTTTTGTTGTTTTTTTTCCGAGGGAAAGGATTGACATTCTCACCCAGGGTCAAGGTTTATGATAAGTTGGGATTTTTGCTCAAGGCTTCTAGAACGGCTAGTCATGATATATGTCAGGTTTTGGCCAGCGGTTCGGGGATAAAGAGGATGTCCTACATTATTTCCATGACACAAATGCAACAATGATGATTTGGAAATTTTATGCAAAACTAGTTATGCATGCATCTACGTGGACACTCAAGTGTCCATTTTGGGCATTCGGGAAAATTTTCACAGCATTCACCCTTCAGGCGTATACACACATTTTCTTTCAAAAACTGGTTATGATCAGTGAAATTTTTTTTCCAAACAAAAGCTGGAAGTTATCCTTTCTCAAAATCATGTTGGCTTTTCAGCTAGACAATATTTTAGTTTTCTGTTTTCTGTTGTTGTTTTTTTTTTCATGAGGTATTTTGCTACCTAAACATGTGTATATTTTTGTGAGGTATTTTTGCTATATACATGCATCTCCAAGGTATCTTTCTACCTAAACATACATATATATGTTTTGTGAGATATTTTTGCTATATGCATGCATATCCAAGGTATCTTGCTACCTAAACATACATATATATATTTTGTGAAGTATACATGCATATCCAAGGTATCTTTCTACCTAAACATACATATGTATATTTTGTGAAGTATGACTACCTTCCGAGCTTGTGCTTGTTTTATTTAAATTCCTAGGATCATGAGCAACTAGGTGTGTCCTACTATTACTTGAGAAAGAAAGGTGATCAAACAAGCAGAGATTTAAAAGTTACTAGGTTGCCTCCTAGTAGCGCTTCTTGAACGTCTTGAGCTGGACGCATGATGGCTTGTCGGTCACGGACCTAGTACTTTGCTTACCTTTGGCTTTGGACTTGGTCACCTATTGGTCGGCCATGGGTCGTAAGCAACGCTCTAACCTTTTTGTGGATGAGCTGAGGTGAACTCTAGAGGTGATGGCGGTGCGTCTGTTGCCCGCTGCCGGCCATCCCCAGGCTGCCGTGGTGTTTCGCCCTGCGCCTGTCTGGGGACGCAGTACTTCTTGATGAAAGCTCGATTAGTAGGGGGCCTGATGCCCTTGCTGGAGGTGACATGCATTCCGTAGAACTGACAGAGACCAGTAATTAGAGCTTGACATCTCCAAGACCCTGTTGGACTTCTTCGGGTCCACTAGGTGTCTTGCGGGCGCGATCCCTGCAAACAATAGATGACATCAGAAATCAGTTGAGCGATGTGCATACTTACCTATGTCATGATGACGTGACCTTGCCGGGGGGACGGGCACCCTGTAGGACTGACAGAGGCCCGTAACCAGAGCTGGAAACCCCAGGGCTCTGTTGGACTTCTCCGGGTCCACTGGGTGTCTTTGTGGGAGCGATTCCTTGCTGGGGGAACGGGCACCCTGTAGGACTGACAGAGGCCCGTAACCAGAGCTGGAAACCCTAGGGCCCTGTTGAACTTCTTCAGGTCCACTGGGTGTCTTGTGGGCGCGATCCCTGCAAATAATAGATGAAATCAGAAATCAATTGAGTCACATGCATACTTACCTATGTCATGACGGCACAGACCAACTAATACATCTGCAGGGGGAGATTGACATTGTGGTCGCTGGGCAGAATGTTGCTAAATAGCAACGTCATCCATATCCATGTAAGAGTGGTCATGTTGGTGCGCATGATCCACACTCGTCTTTTTGCAGCGGCACAGGTGAAATTGTCCCGATATGCATACTAGATGCGTGATAGCCTCCCTCTCTGGATGTGCTCGCACAGTTGGTCGCCCTCCAATATCAGGGGGTGGCCCAGGAGCTGATAAAAGGGAACTACTGGCCCCTTAACTAGGAGCGCAAGTCTCGGTTAAGCATCTAAGGGCAAAGGACCTTATATTCTCCTAAGGTGTGGATATGGAGCACACTGAAAATGAGGACGCGCAGCCCTCTAAAGGCGAGGGCGTGCAGCCCTCTACAGGCGAGGATGTGCAGTCCTCTGATGGCGAGGACATATAGTCCTCTAAAGGTGATAGGTACTAGTACCCAAGGGTCCACCTTTATGAGAAAGCAAGAGATCGACTCATCGAGAGGGCCGGTCATCCAAAAAGATTGGACATGAGATGTAGGAAATCTATGCAATTAACATGATTTTTAGAGATGCAGACGCATGCAACCTTTGTTGTGAAACTTGGTAACGCTGACCTCATATGAAACAATGCAATGCAATGGAAAGTTGTACAATGTTCATGACATTCTTTCCCTATTTTGTGATTTTGATTTTGATTTAATTTTTTTGGAAAACACAGATTGACTGTCCTTTTGAGAAAGGTGATAATTCATGCAACCTTATCCTATCTTTTGCAAATCTCTCCGGGAACTCCCTCAGAGTGTATATTCTGTTTGATTTAGTCACTTGACCATTTTGGAGTGACGGCAATGGAGCTGTTTGACGTTTAATCAATCTATTGAAATTCCAGGGCTTGTGTCCCCCCCCCCCCCTTTTTTTTTTTTAAAAAACATCGACGGGTGAGAACTTTTGATCTGCCCCTATGCTCACTTGAGGCTCATGCACGATGCCCCTCATTGCCCTAGTGTAAGGCTTTGAGGTACCAATTGTTATCTTTCGTCATGACCTTGTAGCTGGGAACCTATTGGGTGAAAACTTCTAATCTGCCCCTAGGTTCGCTTGAGGTTTTTGCATGGTGTCTTTCATTGCCCCAGTGTAGGGCTTAGAGGTACCAATTATTGTCTTGTTTTCACAACCTCGTAGTGAGGAAGAATGAAAGAAGCAGTTGATTCTTGATGATGCTAAAGGATCAAGTGCTTCTAAGTTTTATTCAAGACAAGAATCCAAGAAAATCAAGATATATGATCAAGTTGATCTCTAGAATCTTTAGGAAGAAGTTTCCAAATTGAAAAAACAAAAGGTTTGACCAAAGAATTCTATCATTTCAAATTGAGATTTGCTCTCTGGTAATCGATTACCAGCAGCTGAAAATGTTTATAACAGTCACTAGAAATTTGAATTCAAAATTTATAACGTGTAATTGATTACACATGGATGGTAATTGATTACCAGCAGTTTATTGAACGTTTTAATTCAAATTTTTAAAACCTGTAATCGATTACACAAGTCTTATAATCGATTACCAGAGGGGATTTTCAGAAAATAATTTCCAAGAGTCACATCTATCAAATGTTTTATGAATGGCCATCAAAGGTCTATTTATATGTGACTTGGAAACACGAATTTAAAGAGAGTTTTCATTGCCCAAAAAGTTTTATCCTCTCAAAAGATTAAGATTTTTTCTAAACTGAAATGTCTTTATCCTCTCAAAAAGATTCCTTGGTCAACCACTTGCATATTCAATAAGGAATTTTGATTGATCTTCATTATACAATCTATCTCTTTTAAGAGAGATTTCTTCTTCTCTTCTTCTTATTTCTGAAAAGGGATTAAGAGACCGTGGGTCTCTTGTTGTAGAGGATTCCTGAACACAAGGGAAGGGTTGTCCCTGTGTGGTTCAGACTTTGTAAAAAGAGTTTTACAAAGAGAATGGAAAATCTCAAGTGGGTTGCTTGAGGACTGGATGTAGGCACGGGAAGTGGCCGAACCAGTATAAATCAAGTTTGCATTCCTCTCTTCCCTTAAACTTCTTTTATTTATTGTTATTTATCTTTTGCTTTAAAGAAGTTTATTTTGAATTGTCTTTTGAGTAATTCATGTTAAGGGTGCATTGTTAATCCGAAAAGAGAGAGTGAAAGTTTAATCGGGGAATAGTCTTTGTATCTTAATCCAACCCTCCCTTCTTAAGATAACTGAGGCCATTTGTCCGACATCCTATTCTTGATAACTCACTTCTCTCTAAAAAGAAAAATTTTCCGGAATGATAAAATGAGGTCACATGAACGTCTTGAAAACACAATCAATCAAATGCTTTTTTTTTAACCCCTTTTTTTATATATATTTTGAAACTTATTTTTTTTTAACTTTACTCGTTGTTTTACGGCACCCCCACCAACGTGCAAGACGAGTAATCTCTGATTGAACGGTCTTGGAAGTCCAAACTCAGGAGCACAGGTCGCTTGAGCAAATAGACCAATGGCTTGCACCCAATTCCGGTGAAAGTTGAAAATCCGGATGAGTCATTAGAGACATCTAACAACAGCTTTCAAAATTTCCCCATGTGTGGCATCTCTTGTCAATGTCAAGATTTACACGCGATTCTCCTCAAATTTCAGCCAGCCCACATCAATTAGACCTTGCACCTTACGCTTCAGGCCCCTACAATGCTCAATGGAATGCCCCGGGGCTTCTCCATGACAAGCACACGTTGTGTTCGAGTCGTATTCTCGGGGAAATGGAGGTTGATGAACCTTGGTTGGGGTTATGGCTACCATTGAATTATCAAGTAGATATGGGAGCAAGTCAGCATAGGACACCGGAATTGGGGTGAATTCTACAGGCTTTCTCGCTGCAAAATTCATTTCTTGGTTGGTGTTTTTGGTTTGTGCTAAAGGTGGTGTTTGTCATTGGAAGTGCGGTAGGTAGGCTTTGTGGTTGATTTTAGGGATGGCCTTTATGGATGACCGGGTGGTGGGTAATGAGAAGGGTTGTTATTGGCTGAGTAATGACATTGTTGGGTTGGTGGGAAACTTGGTCGTATAAGAATGGCAGTCACAACATAGGTTTCTCCCTCCTTCTCATCCTCTTCACTTGCCCCAGTTTTTTTTTTTTATCAAAACAAGATGATCAGATTTGCCTCTTTTTAGACCCACTTTGATCATTTCGCCGGTGAAGACCAAATCCGCAAAGCTTGAAGGTGTGTAACCCGCCATTTTCCATAGTAGAATACTGGTAATGTGTCTACTATCATTGTCATCATTTTTTTCGTCATTGAGGTGCCACTTGAGGTGCCACTTGAGCTGCCAGGTTCTCCACCTTTGGGCGTATTCTTTGAAAGATCCGTGCCCCCTTTTTGCACATGTTTTGTAGTTGCATCTTATCCGAAGCCATTATACCGACACTGCCTAACGAAGGCAACCACTAGGTCCTTCCAAGAATGGACTCGGGAAGGTTCCAAGTTAGCGTACCAGGTAACAGCTACCCCAGTTAGACTTTCTTGGAAGGAATGTATCAACAATTCTTCATCTTTTGCGTATGCCCCCATCTTCCGACGATACATCTTTAGATGGTTCTTGGGGCAAGTAGTCCCCTTGTACTTGACAAAGTCCAGCACCTTGAACTTGGGAGGGGTGATGATATTGGGTACTAGGAACAACTCTTCTAAGTTAGCAAAGGCATAATCTTCACCTCCTTCAATGGCCCTGAGCCTTTCCTCTAGATGATCCAACTTTCCCATTTCTGCCATAGCATGAGGGTTTTTACTTGTCGTGGAATGCAAGAGGTGTAGTTGTGGGTGATACTGAGGGCCCTCCAAAGGGTTTTGTAGGGGTATACCACCAACTGCTTGCCCTTCAATGGCATATCCGAGGCAAGGCTCGAAGTCGGCTAAATTGTGGTGGGGAATTTCATGTGTCTCCCCCACGATTTAAGAGACATGTGCATGATCAGTTTGGGGTTGTTGGCTCTCAATGGGTATAGGAGTGGAGTTATTGACATCCTCATTGGGAGTGTATGCCACATTGGATGGTGTATAGTTGGGAGGCAGGCCATATGGCGGGAAGGCGTGCTTGTTTTGATTTTGCACATCATGGGGGTCGTCCCTACTTCCCAAATCTTTGCCTACCATGTCTAAGGTTGGATGATTCATTTGGTTGAGGCCAGATGGGGGCATCGGGTTCACCTTAGCAACAATGCTGGTAGCGGCAATTGTAACCGCATTGGCTTCCATTATCTTCTTCATGCTCATCATGGCCTCCATCATTGTGGTCATTTTCTCTTTCATGGCCTCCATCATTGTGGCCATTTTCTCTTTCATGGCCTCCATGTAGGCCTTCACCTTCTCTTGCACTTCTTCTGCTTTACCCATTACTCTAGCTCTAGCACAGGTTCGGTAAGGGCGCCGTAAAGCGGGTTCTTTTCTTTTTTATAAAAATGATTAAGTTCTTTTTTTTTAGGAAAGAATGCAATGAACAATGCAACCAATGAAAAGCATGGATGTATGCGAATGATGCATAGTTGAAGTATTGCGAATTTTTACGCAGGACATGGGGTTGAATCAATTTAGATTTTCAACATGGTCCATGACATCTTTGTCAAGGTGAAGCTGGAAGTAACAAGGATATCAACATCCCTAAATGTGTTTGGCAGTAGACGAAGCAATGATGTAACACGATCCATCTTTTGTCCCAATTTTTGCAAGATGGTTACCTTCATGCTTCAACTTGACTCGATGAACCTTTTCGTAAAAGCACGAGCTTGGTTCAACCCCATAACCCAGGGAATGGCAATTTTGATCGCCAATACTTCAACAACATTTCATAGGGATGAAAGACTCGAGAATACACATGCTACGCATGAAAAATGTAATTATGAGATTGAGATGCCCGAAGAGACATCCTTTCTTAATTAACCACGCATTAGGTACCATGCTCAATCATTTTGTTTTGTTGTTTGTGTTTTTTTTTTAATTTTAGAAATGGGTTTATGATCCCAACATGGTTGGCTCATGGTACCTAACACATGCAACTAAGAATGCATCATGAATTTTCATGCTTCCCTTTTTTTGTTTTTGTTTTGTAGAGGAAAATACAAGGATCATGTATGAGCAAACATCTAGAACAAAAAGTATGTTGAACGCATATGCATGATGATGCAATGACTCATGCAAAATGGGAATGTGATAACGGACAAATGCAGGAACGATATGTTCATTATGATGCTGAAGAGATGTTTATGCGGTGCATGATATGAATGCATTTACGGACACGAAAGCCCAGAAAATCATCTCTCCTTACTGCGCATTTGGGGGCGCAGTGCCCCATGTGTGCAGTTAAGAAGACGATATGGATCTTTCGACTTCCCACGACAAAAGACGAGACCCACATACAACGCATGTGTGACGACATGGTGCAGATGCGCAAAAGCGCAACAGAGGGATGCACAGAATACGACAATATCCATAAATAATTACAAGCAAAGGCGTATATGACATTTAGGACTACATGCATGGCAATGTTTAAAATGGCACGCAGCGTGTTTGCTCCATGCCCCTATTTTAGGGACCTACAGGATAGTATCTAGGGGTCACTAATAACTACTCCAAATGATTCATAACTCACACGACTGTTTTCTAGAGGTATCATCACTCAAGATAATAATATTGTGGCGGTATGGAATACCAGCGACAACATATTATAAAGAGAGAAAGCTCTAGACGAGGTTTCACTATCATTAAGCAAGTCGGAGACCTAGCATGATGATAGATTCACCTCCACTCCTTAAATTCCCATGAACCCGGGTATAGGGCCCCTTTTTCACTCAAACCCGTGGGTGCTTAGAATGCAGTGTAAAGAATATGAAATAGACAACAGTTATTTACATCTTACACAATTCAACAAATGCACACACAAAGTTTCACAATTCCACAATTCCTTAAAATAGGCCTAACTCACAAAAAGTCCCCACTGGAGTCGCCAACTGTCGCACCGTGCCCTTTTGCGGGCGAGCGAGGCGAGGCTCATGGGTGCGCTTTCCAAAGGAGGAAAGATGCGCGGAGTCGCCACCAACGTTTATTTGTGGGAAACGTCGGAAAAACCGAAGGAAACCGGTCAAAATGAAAATTCTAAGTTCGGGAGTTGTATTTACGTTTGAGGAAGGTATTAGCACCTCTCATGTTTGTCTCAAAGGACAACAGCCTATTTTTTAGAATTGTGAAATTGTGATATCTTACCTTTTATTTCTTTTTTATTTTTGAGGTCGACAAAAGCGGGGCTCTTGCTCCTACGTACCCTCCATCGAAGAGGAAATCAGACCTACGTAGTTCTTCCTTAAGAGTGAATTAAGCGATTCTTTTTACTTGAAGGGTGATCATTTTAAGGCGTTGGACCTTAAAAATGATCCTTTTTACTTGGTAAGAAAAATTGAGATAATAAACTTTCAAATCCTTTTTTAGTGATTTTTTGTGGACGAGCTTGACTTGGCGTATTGATTTTAGTCTTAGTTTCACTTTAGTTATTAGTCAATTCAATAAAAATCCCAAAGAGAAAACGTCCGATTGATTTTTTCGCTTCATTTTACTAAAAAGTATTTTTTGATTATTCTATTATTATTTTACCTCTTTTTTTATTTCCAACGTGGTTACGGCACGACCGAACGGTCGGAATTCATTTTAACAGAAATTAACGGATATTACAAATCAAATGATCGGTGGAAATTTATTTTATTTTTTGATTAGGCGAGAAATGACTTAAATAAATGACTGAAGCACGTCAAAAGGGGGTACGGAAAGTAAATGAAAACGAGAATAAAAATACATGAAACAAAATGGGAACCACCACGGGTACATAGAATGAATTGAAAAGCTCGGTTTGAGGTACTTACCAGTTGAAGACTGAAGAAAACGAAGAACGAACGATGAATGTCGAAGAACGGTTGAAAATCTTCGCGTAATTACTCACGGAAACGTTACGGAAGTGCCTCGGCTTGGATTTTCTTCACGGAAACAATTTTCCTCAGCAAATTTATGAGAATACGAAGTGCCAAGAAGGCTGAACCCCTTCCCCCTTCATTCCTCCCCTTATTTATAGCAAAATAGGGGAGGAGCTTGCCACCCAGCTCGCCCAGGCGAGCAAGGTTGTTTCCTCCAGAAGCAACCGCCTTCTGGAGGAAGAATTTGGAAGGCCCAAGTGGGCCTGATTGCTATTTGTACCCCCCTTTTTACTAAATGCACACCCCCTTTACTTTTTTGGTAATTCTTTTTCCGTAACGTTACAAAACCTTACGAATTTCGTAACGATACTATTTTTCTTTCCGTAAGGTTACGAATCCTTACGGATCATATATTCACTCTTTTTTAGCTTTCGAAGAAGTTACGGAAACTCACGGATCGCGCAACAACACCTCTTTTCGATTTCCGCCACATTACAGAATTTCACGAATCACGTAAGCCTGCTTCCTTTTGACTTCCAACACGTCTTGGGACTTCACATATTGTGCAACAAAGGATGCCAAGTATCTCAAAGCATCCAATCAAAGGTTGCATGTCATCAAGTAATAATCCCTGGACAAAATTAGGGTATGACACACTGCTACAAAACAAAGGATCTACATCGGTTAAAATGGAAGTTCTATGTCGGGCCAGGCACCAACTTTGCTTCAGGTGTCGTTGTATGCCGACAATGATTACGATGGTCAAGCCATACCCGTCTTTGTAATAAAAGAAGACAACGTCAGACAATACCCTATGACAGTCGTCATAAACATCAAAACAACGACGGGTATTCCGTAACAGTCGTCGTTGTCTTAAGCATTCAACGTCGTGAGTCAGGTTAAAGCCAGCGTTGTATTCATGATATCAACATCGTGGATAATTTAACGCCTTCGTTGTATTCATGATATCGACATCGTGGAGTTCGTTAGGCTGTCGTTGTTGGGCTCATTTTCAACGTCCGTCTATACGACCCACCGTCATTGACTTCGTTCATGTCAACGTCGGGCGGATTATGAATGTCGTTGAATTACGTCAATCAACATCAGGGCGGTTTGTGACCGTCGTTGTTCGCGACGTCATCAGATAACGACGAGTCTCTTTTTTACCGTCGTTGAATAATAGTCCCTGCATACAAAATTTGGGTTAACCCGTTTAAGCGGAAAACATAATTAAAATAGGAATTTTCTAAATAGGTAAGTACCCAATTAAAAGCAGCCTATTATGACTAACTACTTTCTAAATGCGAGGAATAATGAATGTAGAACGTTGATAGAGAATGGACTGAACAAGATTGAACCATATCATATAGCTATGCACCTCTTATTGGTTGTATTTCTGTGCTAATTAAATTACAAACAAGTGAACACGTGTTTGAGAGTAACTAGTATGTGTGTCCAAGTTTGGGAATGCATCCTTTAGAGGTTTCAATTCGAAACATTGAATATATAATAATATAAGAATTGGATAGACGCAAGATTTTTATATGATAACATTAAGTGAAAACTGTATGACAATATGATATTCATTTAGATTCAAATTATCACTGTACTGTTTTATTTTCCACTGTATTGTTACCAAATGAACAGTATAACCTACAATGTGATTTGATAAGAAAGGATAAAATAGTAGAGGTAGTGATAACTTCACTCACCGTTTTATATATGTTCGTTCCACTGTATCATTACCAAGAAAATAGTTGAGAATACTAGATGATTTGTAAAGATATTGTTTTCCTATTTGGAGAATGGAGAGCCATGGTTTAATTGGGATAAAATAAAATAAATGGCATGCAGCAAGTTGTGATAGAAATGGTTTTGGTGGTTTTGTCTTAAATATGGGTATAGATAGATGGGATGTTGATGGATCTAATTCATGAGATGGGCTGTTATGCACATAGCACACTAATGATGAGATGGCCAGGCAGCATGGCACACTAAAGTAGTTAGTCATAATAGGCTGGTTTTAAGAGGTGCATAGCTATATGATATGACTAACCCTTCATATTATAGTTGTTGGACATTTTAGTGTAATTGATCTCTTTATTATGTTAAAATAAGAGTGCACGCTTGTTTTAATGTAACAACGAGATGTTCGGTTTAGGCAAAGGTTGGAAGTTACATGGAAGTTACTAAAACTTCCATCAACGGTTGGAAGTTACATGGAAGTTACTAAAACTTCCATTAACGGCAATTTTTAAAAATAAATAACTTCCATCAACCGCCAAAAACCACCTGTTCTTTGATTATAAATAATCATCCTGGTTCAGAAAGCATGACGTGTGAAAAACTCACAAGACCAAAACAAAACTCTTGAATTATAATCTTCTGATTTTATCCGATTGAACAATTTTGGTTGAACTCCGAAATTTGATTCAATCTGAAAGTGTTTATACACGACTTCAGATTTATCCAGAATTATCTCGATTTTCAAAATTAACCAACAAAAGATTGAATCAAATTTCGGGGTGACGAACGATAGTTCGAAGATGACAAGCAAGTTTGCGAAGTTGGACAAGTTTGAAGGGCAGGATTTCAGAAGATGGCAGAAGAAGATGCACTTTCTCTTGACAACATTGAATGTGGTGTATGTGCTGAGTACACCGATGCCGGTGTATATGGAAGGCGAAACTCTGGATCAAACAAGGAAGTGTTCGAAATGGGAGAACGACGATTACATTTGTCGTGGACACATTCTGAACGGTATGTCTGACTCTCTCTTTGATATTTATCAAATGTTGAGTCTGCTAAGGAATTATGGGACTCTCTTGAATCCAAGTATATGGCAGAAGATGCCTCAAGTAACAAATTCTTAGTTAGTAATTTCTTTAATTACAAAATGATTGATTCGAGGCCTGTTATGGAGCAATATAATGAACTGCTGCGGATTTTGGGTCAGTTTACTCAACATGATTTGAAAATGGATGAATCCATTGCAGTTTCATCTATAATTGATAAACTGCCTTCTTCTTGGAAAGACTTCAAGCATACCTTGAAACATATGAAGGAAGAGTTGACTCTGGTTCAACTCGGCAGTCATTTCATGATTGAGGAGTCGCTGAGGGCTCAGGAAATTGACAAAGTCAATAATAAAACCGTAGCAGGTTCCTCTTCCGTTAATATGGTAGAGGAAAGTGGAACAGTTAAGCAAAATTACAATGCTAAAGGTAACAAACGAAAATTTCAAGGAAATAAGAACAAAGGTCCAAACAAACAGACAAAATTGTCATGTTGGAAGTGTGGGAAACCTGGTCATTTAAAGAGGGATTGCCGGGTGTTCAAAGGAAAGAACAAGGCTGGTCCAAGTGGGTCTAATGATCCTGAAAAGCAACAAGGTCAGATTGTAGTGAATAATTTTAATTCGAATACGAATTCAAATTATGTATCACTAATATCTGATGCATTCTATGTGCAGGATGATGACGTTGCTTGGTGGTTTGATTCGGGAGCAACAAGCCATGTGTGCAAAGATCGTCGTTGGTTCAAGGAATTTAGACCAATCGATGATGGCTCTATTGTAAAGATGGGCAATGTTGCAACTGAACCAATCCTAGGATTAGGTTGTGTGAATTTAGTTTTTACTTCCGGGAAAAGTTTGTATTTGGATACTGTCTTATTTGTACCTGGTATTCGTAAGAACTTATTGTCTGGTATGGTTTTAAATAATTGTGGTTTCAAGCAAGTACTTGAAAGTGACAAGTACATCTTGTCAAGACATGGTTCGTTTGTTGGATTTGGTTATCGTTGTAATGGAATGTTTAAATTAAACATTGATGTTCCTTTTGTTCATGAATCTGTTTGTATGGCCTCGTGTAGTTCTATAACTAATATGACAAAATCAGAAATTTGGCATGCTAGATTAGGACATGTTCATTACAAAAGATTAAAAGATATGTCAAAAACAAGTATGATTCCTCCTTTTGATATGAACATTGAAAAATGCAAAACTTGCATGTTGACCAAGATCACTAGGAAACCTTTTAAGGATGTTAAAAGTGAGACTAAAGTCTTAGACCTTATTCATAGTGATTTGTGTGATTTGCATGCTACTCCATCATTAGGTCATAAAAAATATCTTGTTACTTTTATTGATGATGCATCAAGGTATTGTTATGTATATTTATTAAATACAAAAGATGAAGCTCTTGATAAATTTAAAATTTATAAGAAAGAGGTAGAACTTCATCAAAATGGGCTAATCAAAACTCTTCGTACGGATAGGGGAGGTGAGTATTATGATCCGGTTTATTTTCAATCTACTAGAATAATACATCAAACTACAGCTCCCTATACACCACAACAGAATGGTGTAGCTGAAAGGAAGAATAGAACCTTGAAAGAAATGGTGAATTCCATGTTATCCTATTCGGGTTTAAGTGATGGATTTTGGGGTGAGGCTATGTTGACAGCCTGTTACTTGTTGAACCGAATTCCTAACAAAAGGAATAAGGTTACCCCATATGAACTTTGGCACAAAAAGACACCAAATTTGAGTTATCTCAAAATTTGGGGATGTAGGGCTGTGAGAACTCAGCATAATTTGGCCGATCATTTAACCAAAGGGTTAAGTAGAGATCTCGTGAAAAGGTCGGCTGTGGGATTAGGATTAAAGTCCATCTGAAATCTCTTATGTTAAGTGTTAGTGCTTAGCTCTACTGAGTTTTAAAAGATTGGCTAAGATTTTGTTAAAACATAAGCACTTAGACAATGAAGGAAAGCTGGAGTTGCTGCACATGATGTCCAACGTTATGTCAACGATAAGATCGGGCTGCACAATGCACAAGGCAAGATGAAATGTCAAATGAAGAATTGAAGCTGCAGGATTCACGATGTCGGATACAATGTCCAGGACATCCTGCTCGAAAATACTGGAATTGCTAAAAGCATTGAAGCTGCAGGATCCACGATGTCGGATACAATGTCCAGGACATCCTGCCCGAAAATACTGGAAGGCAAGATAAAAGTCAAATGAAGAATGGAAGCTGCAGGATCCACAATGTCGGATACGATGTCCAGGACATCTGGCCCGAAAATACTGGACATATAAATCTGTTATATCTTTAACAGATTATTGTGCAGTTAGCAAGAGATTAGACGATCTATCTTTAGGAACGAATTAAAAGATAATTAAAGTTTGAATTACAAACTAGAAGAGTTCGTTCAGGGATTAAAGATTAAAGATAAAAACTAAAAGATCAAACTGTATCTTTTAGATCTTTAAGTGCAGATTTTCAGGAAGAATGATAGATCTCATCCAGCACAAGAAGTTGCAGCCCAGAATCACACACTGCTATAAAAACATGGAGGCTGCACGAGTTCTGTACCAAGTCCGGGATTGAAGGGTTATTTTGTGAGTTTTGGGACTTGAGTGTTTTGTGAGCCACCTTGATGTTACTCTAACATCAAGAGTTGGACCTGAGTGTGTAGAGTTGATCTCTAGTGTGTAGGGTTGATCCCTTTTGTTCAGAGAGCAATCTCTGGTGGTTATTTGATTTAATTGTAAACACGGGAGAGTGTTTGAGAGGGAGTGAGAGGGGTTCTCATATCTAAGAGTGGCTCTTAGGTAGAGATTGCACGGGTAGTGGTTAGGTGAGAAGGTTGTAAACAGTGGCTGTTAGACCTTGAACTAACACTATTTTAGTGGATTTCCTCCCTGGCTTGGTAGCCCCCAGATGTAGGTGAGGTTGCACCGAACTGGGTTAACAATTCTCTTGTGTTATTTACTTGTTTAATCTGTTCATACTCCCAAATATAATCTGCATGTTCTGAAGCGTGATGTCGTGACATCCGGTACGACATCTGGCAGTGGTATCAGAATTTCAATTGGTATCAGAGCAGGCACTCGAAATCACTGAGTGAGATCTAGGGAGATAAATTCTGATGAACATGGAGAAAGAAGGAGGACCAGTGAACAGACCACCAATTCTGGATGGAACCAACTATGAATACTGGAAAGCAAGGATGGTGGCCTTCCTCAAATCACTGGATAGCAGAACCTGGAAAGCTGTCATCAAAGGCTGGGAACATCCCAAGATGCTGGACACAGAAGGAAAGCCCACTGATGAATTAAAGCCAGAAGAAGACTGGACAAAAGAAGAAGACGAATTGGCACTTGGAAACTCCAAAGCCTTGAATGCTCTATTCAATGGAGTTGACAAGAATATATTTAGACTGATCAACACATGCACAGTGGCCAAGGATGCATGGGAGATCCTGAAAACCACTCATGAAGGAACCTCCAAAGTGAAGATGTCCAGATTGCAATTGTTGGCTACAAAATTCGAAAATCTGAAGATGAAGGAAGAAGAATGTATTCATGACTTCCACATGAACATTCTTGAAATTGCCAATGCTTGCACTGCCTTGGGAGAGAAGATGACAGATGAAAAGCTGGTGAGAAAAATCCTCAGATCCTTGCCTAAGAGATTTGACATGAAAGTCACTGCAATAGAGGAGGCCCAAGACATTTGCAACATGAGAGTAGATGAACTCATTGGTTCCCTTCAAACCTTTGAGCTAGGACTCTCGGATAGGGCTGAAAAGAAGAGCAAGAATCTGGCTTTCGTGTCCAATGATGAAGGAGAAGAAGATGAGTATGACCTGGATACTGATGAAGGTCTGACTAACGCTGTTGTGCTCCTTGGAAAACAGTTCAACAAAGTGATGAACAGAATGGACAGGAGGCAGAAACCACATGTCCAGAACATCCCTTTCGACATCAGGAAAGGTAGTGAAAACCAGAAAAGGTCAGATGAAAAGCCCAGTCACAGCAAAGGAGTTCAATGCCATGGGTGTGAAGGCTATGGACACATCAAAGCTGAATGTCCCACTCATCTCAAGAAGCAGAGGAAAGGACTTTCTGTATGTCGGTCTGATGATACAGAGAGTGAACAAGAAAGTGATTCTGACAGAGATGTGAATGCACTCACTGGGAGATTTGAATCTGCTGAAGATTCAAGTGATACAGACAGTGAAATCACTTTTGATGAGCTTGCTACATCCTATAGAGAACTATGCATCAAAAGTGAGAAGATTCTTCAGCAAGAAGCACAACTGAAGAAGGTCATTGCAAATCTGGAGGCTGAAAAGGAGGCACATGAAGAGGAGATCTCTGAGCTTAAAGGAGAAGTTGGTTTTCTGAACTCTAAACTGGAAAACATGACAAAATCAATAAAGATGCTGAATAAAGGCTCAGATACGCTTGATGAGGTGCTACAGCTTGGAAAGAATGTTGGAAACCAGAGAGGACTTGGATTTAATCCTAAGTCTGCTGGCAGAACAACCATGACAGAATTTGTTCCTGCCAAAAACAGCACTGGAGCCACGATGTCACAACATCGGTCTCGACATCATGGAACGCAGCAGAAAAGGAGCAAAAGAAAGAAGTGGAGGTGTCACTACTGTGGCAAGTATGGTCACATAAAGCCCTTTTGCTATCATTTACATGGCCATCCACATCATGGAACTCAAGGTAGCTGCAGCAGAAGGAAGATGATGTGGGTTCCAAAACACAAGACTGTTAGTCTTGTTGTTCATACTTCACTTAGAGCATCAGCTAAGGAAGATTGGTACCTAGACAGCGGCTGTTCCAGACACATGACCGGAGTCAAAGAATTCCTGGTGAACATTGAACCTTGCTCCACTAGCTATGTGACATTTGGAGATGGCTCTAAAGGAAAGATCACTGGAATGGGAAAGCTAGTCCATGATGGACTTCCTAGTCTGGACAAAGTACTGCTGGTGAAGGGACTGACTGCAAACTTGATCAGCATCAGTCAGCTGTGTGATGAAGGATTCAATGTAAACTTCACAAAGTCAGAATGCTTGGTGACAAATGAGAAGAGTGAAGTTCTAATGAAGGGCAGCAGATCAAAGGACAACTGCTACCTATGGACACCTCAAGAAACCAGGTACTCCTCCACATGTCTATTCTCCAAAGAAGATGAAGTCAAAATATGGCATCAAAGATTTGGACATCTGCACTTAAGAGGCATGAAGAAAATCATTGACAAAGGTGCTGTTAGAGGCATTCCCAATCTGAAAATAGAAGAAGGCAGAATTTGTGGTGAATGTCAGATTGGAAAGCAAGTCAAGATGTCCCACCAGAAGCTTCAACATCAGACCACTTCCAGGGTGCTGGAACTACTTCACATGGACTTGATGGGGCCTATGCAAGTTGAAAGCCTTGGAGGAAAGAGGTATGCCTATGTTGTTGTGGATGATTTCTCCAGATTTACCTGGGTCAACTTTATCAGAGAAAAATCAGACACCTTTGAAGTATTCAAGGAGTTGAGTCTAAGACTCCAAAGAGAAAAAGACTGTGTCATCAAGAGAATCAGGAGTGACCATGGCAGAGAGTTTGAAAACAGCAAGTTTACTGAATACTGCACATCTGAAGGCATCACTCATGAGTTCTCTGCAGCCATTACACCACAACAAATGGCATAGTTGAAAGGAAAAACAGGACTTTGCAAGAAGCTGCTAGGGTCATGCTCCATGCTAAAGAACTTCCCTATAATCTCTGGGCTGAAGCCATGAACACAGCATGCTACATCCACAACAGAGTCACACTGAGAAGAGGGACTCCAACCACACTGTATGAAATCTGGAAAGGGAGGAAGCCAACTGTCAAGCACTTCCACATCTTTGGAAGTCCATGTTACATTTTGGCAGATAGAGAGCAAAGGAGAAAGATGGATCCCAAGAGTGATGCAGGAATATTCCTGGGATACTCTACAAACAGCAGAGCATATAGAGTATTCAATTCCAGAACCAAAACTGTGATGGAATCCATCAATGTGGTTGTTGATGATCTAACTCCAGCAAGAAAGAAGGATGTCGAAGAAGATGTCAGAACATCGGGAGACAATGTAGCAGATACAGCTAAAAGTGCAGAGAATGCAGAAAACTCTGATTCTGCTACAGATGAATCAAACATCAACCAACCCGACAAGAGACCCTCCATTAGAATCCAGAAGATGCACCCCAAGGAGCTGATTATAGGAGATCCAAACAGAGGAGTCACTACAAGATCAAGGGAGATTGAGATTGTCTCCAACTCATGTTTTGTCTCCAAAATTGAGCCCAAGAATGTGAAAGAGGCACTAACTGATGAGTTCTGGATCAATGCTATGCAAGAAGAATTGGAGCAATTCAAAAGGAATGAAGTCTGGGAGCTAGTTCCGAGACCCGAGGGAACTAATGTGATTGGCACCAAGTGGATCTTCAAGAACAAAACCGATGAAGAAGGTGTTATAACCAGAAACAAGGCCAGACTTGTTGCTCAAGGCTACACTCAGATTGAAGGTGTAGACTTTGATGAAACATTCGCCCCAGTTGCTAGACTTGAGTCCATCAGATTGTTACTTGGTGTAGCTTGCATCCTCAAATTCAAGCTGTACCAAATGGATGTGAAGAGCGCATTTCTGAATGGATACCTGAATGAAGAAGCCTATGTGGAGCAGCCAAAGGGATTTGTAGATCCAGCTCATCCAGATCATGTATACAGGCTCAAGAAGGCTCTCTATGGATTGAAGCAAGCTCCAAGAGCTTGGTATGAAAGGCTAACAGAGTTCCTTACTCAGCAAGGGTATAGGAAGGGAGGAATTGACAAGACTCTCTTTGTCAAACAAGATGCTGAAAACTTGATGATAGCACAGATATATGTTGATGACATTGTGTTTGGAGGGATGTCGAATGAGATGCTTCGACATTTTGTCCAACAGATGCAATCTGAATTTGAGATGAGTCTTGTTGGAGAGCTGACTTATTTTCTGGGACTCCAAGTGAAGCAGATGGAAGACTCCATATTCCTCTCACAAAGCAAGTATGCAAAGAACATTGTCAAGAAGTTTGGGATGGAGAATGCCAGCCATAAAAGAACACCTGCACCTACTCACTTGAAGCTGTCAAAAGATGAAGCTGGCACCAGTGTTGATCAAAGTCTGTACAGAAGCATGATTGGGAGCTTACTATATTTAACAGCTAGCAGACCCGACATCACCTATGCAGTAGGTGTTTGTGCAAGATATCAAGCCAATCCTAAGATAAGTCACTTGACTCAAGTAAAGAGAATTCTGAAATATGTAAATGGTACCAGTGACTATGGGATTATGTACTGTCATTGTTCAGATTCAATGCTGGTTGGGTATTGTGATGCTGATTGGGCTGGAAGTGCAGATGACAGAAAAAGCACTTCTGGTGGATGCTTCTATCTGGGCAACAATCTTATTTCATGGTTCAGCAAGAAGCAGAACTGTGTGTCCCTATCTACTGCAGAAGCCGAGTATATTGCAGCAGGAAGCAGCTGTTCACAACTAGTTTGGATGAAGCAAATGCTCAAGGAGTACAATGTCGAACAAGATGTCATGACATTATACTGTGACAACCTGAGTGCTATTAATATTTCTAAAAATCCTGTGCAACACAGCAGAACCAAGCACATTGACATTAGACATCACTATATCAGAGAGCTTGTTGATGATAAAGTTATCACACTGGAGCATGTTGACACTGAGGAACAAATAGCAGATATTTTCACAAAGGCATTGGATGCAAATCAGTTTGAAAAACTGAGGGGCAAGCTGGGCATTTGTCTGCTAGAGGAATTATAGCAGCTACTGCTATCTGAACGTGCTCAAACGTCTCACTTAACATTAATAGCACGTTCACTACTAAGCCAAAACAAATTCGACCGTTGCTTCACACGTCCCTCTACATTCCTCATTCAAACTTATATTTTCGTGGTAATCTCGTTTTCAGCATTCCCCAACAGCTCTCAGAAATTTGCAAAACCATTCCAAACGCTCTGCTTCTCAATGGCTACCTCACCAAAAGAAACTTCCGCTCCTGGTTCACCCGCTGTACCATCATCTCCATCATCCATCAAAGCACCATCAATCCAGGAACAACCTGAATTCCATATCCAACCCATACAGATGATTCCTGGTCAAGCCCCTGTTCCTGAAAAACTGGTTCCCAAACGACAACAGGGAGTGAAGATTGCTGAAAACCCTAGCCCTGCAACAAGTCCTAGGGAAGTAGACCCGGAGATGGACAAGAAGATCCGCAGTATTGTGAGTAACATTCTGAAAAATGCGTCTGTCCCTGAAGCTGATGAAGATGTCCCAACATCTTCCACCCCAAATGTTTCTGTGCCTGATGTTGATAAAGATGTTCCAACATCTTCCGCTCCAAATGCTGAAGCCCTCCCTTCACCCAGTGAAGAGGAATCAACAGAAGAAGATGATCAAGCCACAGAAGAGACCCCTGCACCAAAGGCACCAGAACCTGCTCCAGGTGACCTCATTGACCTCGAAGATGTAGAATCTGATGAGGAACCCATTGCCAACAAGTTGGCACCTGGCATTGCGGAAAGACTACAAAGCAGAAAAGGAAAAACCCCCCTTAAGAGGTCTGGACGAATCAAGACTATGGCCCAGAAGAAAAGCACTCCAATCACTCCTACCACATCCAGAAGGAGCAAAGTTGCAATCCCTTCCAAGAAGAGGAAAGAAATTTCCTCATCTGATTCTGATGATGATGTCGAACTAGATGTCTCGACATCAAAGAGGGCCAAGAAATCAGGGAAAAAGGTGCCTGAAAATGTCCCTGATGCACCATTGGACAACATCTCATTCCACTCCATTGACAATGCTGAAAGGTGGAAATTCGTGTATCAACGC